>NC_091313.1:44082356-44169856 GCF_038502225.1 Cherax quadricarinatus | reverse complement strand
AAAATATATTTAGTTGGGCTAAGCTAAAATAAATTGTTCTTCTTATAATAAGGTTAGGTAAGTTTTCTCAGATTCTTTTGAGAGAGAGAGAGAGAGAGAGAGAGAGAGAGAGAGAGAGAGAGAGGGGGGGGGGAGAGAGAGGAGTAGAGGAGAGGAATGTAGAGGAGAGAAAGTGATTTTGGGAGATGTTAAGTGAATGTATAGGAGCCTTTGAACCAAGTGAGAGAGTAATTGTGGTAGGGGACCTGAATGCTAAAGTAGGAGAAACTTCTAGAGAGGGTGTGGTAGGTAAGTTTGGGGTGCCAGGTGTAAATGATAATGGGATCCCTTTGATTGAACTTTGTATAGAAAGGGGTTTAGTTATAGGTAATACATATTTTAAGAAAAAGAGGATAAATAAGTATACAAGATATGATGTAGGGCGAAATGACAGTAGTTTGTTGGATTATGTATTGGTAGATAAAAGACTGTTGAGTAGACTTCAGGATGTACATGTTTATAGAGGGGCCACAGATATATCAGATCACTTTTCAGTTGTAGCTACACTGAGAGTAAAAGGTAGATGGGATGCAAGGAGAATAGAAGCATCAGGGAAGAGAGAGGTGAAGGTTTATAAACTAAAAGAGGAGGCAGTTGTGGTGAGATATAAACAGCTATTGGAGGATAGATGGGCTAATGAGAGCATAGGCAATGGGGTCGAAGAGGTATGGGGTAGGTTTAAAAATGTAGTGTTAGAGTGTTCAGCAGAAGTTTGTGGTTACAGGAAAGTGGGTGTTAGAGGAAAGAGGAGCGATTGCTGGAATGATGATGTAAAGAGAGTAGTAAGGGAGAAAAAGTTAGCATATGAGAAGTTTTTACAAAGTAGAAGTGATGCAAGGAGGGAAGAGTATATGGAGAAAAAGAGAGAGGTTAAGAGAGTGGTGAAGCAATGTAAAAAGAGAGCAAATGAGAGAGTGGGTGAGATGTCATCAACAAATTTTGCTGAAAATAAGAAAAAGCTTTTGAGTGAGATTAACAAGTTAAGGAAGCCTAGAGAACAAATGGATTTATCAAATAAAAATAGGAGAGGAGAGTTAATAAATGGAGAGTTAGAGGTATTTGGAAGATGGAGCGAATATTTTGAGGAATTGTTAAATGTTGTTGAAGATAGGGAAGCTGTGATTTTGTGTATAGGGCAAGGAGGAATAACATCTTGTAGGAGTGAGGAAGAGCCAGTTGTGAGTGTGGGGGAAGTTCGTGAGGCAGTAGGTAAAATGAAAGGGGGTAAGGCAGCCGGGATTGATGGGATAAAGATAGAAATGTTAAAAGCAGGTGGAGATATAGTTTTGGAGTGGTTGGTGCAATTATTTAATAAATGTATGGAAGAGGGTAAGGTACCTAGGGATTGGCAGAGAGCATGCATAGTTCCTTTGTATAAAATTATAGGGGGATAAATCTGTTGCGTATACCTGGTAAAGTGTATGGTAGAGTTATTATTGAAAGAATTAAGAGTAAGACGGAGAATAGGATAGCAGATGAACAAGGAGGCTTTAGGAAAGGTGGGGGGGGGGGTGTGGACCAGGTGTTTACAGTGAAACGTATAAGTGAACAGTATTTAGATAAGGCTAAAGAGGTCTTTGTGGCATTTATGGATTTGGAAAATGCGTATGACAGGGTGGATAGGGGGGCAATGTGGCAGATGTTGCAGGTGTATGGTGTAGGAGGTAGGTTACTGAAAGCAGTGAAGAGTTTTTACGAGGATAGTGAGGCTCAAGTTAGAGTATGTAGGAAAGAGGGAGATTTTTTCCCAGTAAAAGTAGGCCTTAGACAAGGATGTGTGATGTCACCGTGGTTGTTTAATATATTTATAGATGGGGTTGTAAGAGAATTAAATGCGAGGGTCTTGGCAAGAGGCGTGGAGTTAAAAGATAAAGAATCACACATAAAGTGGGAGTTGTCACAGTTGCTCTTTGCTGATGACACTGTGCTCTTGGGAGATTCTGAAGAGAAGTTGCAGAGGTTGGTGGTTGAATTTGGTAGGGTATGCAACAGAAGAAAATTAAAAGTGAATACAGGAAAGAGCAAGGTTATGAGGATAACAAAAAGATTAGGTGATGAAAGATTGGGTATCAGATTGGAGGGAGAGAGTATGGAGGAGGTGAATGTATTCAGATATTTGGGAGTGGACGTGTCAGCAGATGGGTCTATGAAAGATGAGGTGAATCATAGAATTGATGAGGGGAAAAGAGTGAGCGGTGCAGTTAGGAGTCTGTGGAGACAAAGAACTTTGTCCTTGGAGGCAAAGAGGGGAATGTATGAGAGTATAGTTTTACCAACGCTCTTATATGGGTGTGAAGGATGGGTGATGAATGTTGCAGCGAGGAGAAGGCTGGAGGCAGTGGAGATGTCATGTCTGAAGGCAATGTGTGGTGTGAATATAATGCAGAGAATTCGTAGTTTGGAAGTTAGGAGGAGGTGCGGGATTACCAAAACTGTTGTCCAGAGGGCTGAGGAAGGGTTGTTGAGGTGGTTCGGACATGTAGAGTGAATGGAGCAAAACAGAATGGCTTCAAGAGTGTATCAGTCTGTAGTGGAAGGAAGGCGAGGTAGGGGTCGGCCTAGGAAAGGTTGGAGGGAGGGGGTAAAGGAGGTTTTGTGTGCGAGGGGCTTGGACTTCCAGCGGGCATGCGTGATCGTGTTTGATAGGAGTGAATGGAGACAAATGGTTTTTAATACTTGGTGTGCTGTTGGAGTGTGAGCAAAGTAACATTTATGAAGGGATTCAGTGAAACCGGCAGGCCGGACTTGAGTCCTGGAGATGGGAAGTACAGTGCCTGCACTCTGAAGGAGGGGTGTTAATGTTGCAGTTTAAAAACTGTAGTGTATAGCACCCTTTTGGCAAGACAGTGATGGAGTGAATGATGGTGAAAGTTTTTCTTTTTCGGGCCACCCTGCCTTGGTGGGAATCGGCCAGTGTGATAATAAAAAAAAGTAATTAATCAATATATATATATATATATATAAATATATATATATATATATATATATATATATATATATATATATATATATATATATATATATATATATATATATATATATACATTATCATAGGTCCTTCATAATGTGAGTAGTCACGAAAGCGCTTGGAATTTCTCTATTCTTTCAGAGTGGTTGTTTTGCATATATATATATATATATATATATATATATATATATATATATATATATATATATATATATATATATATATATATATATATATATATATATATATATATATATATATATATATATATATATATATATATATATATATATATATATATATATATATATATATATATATATATATGGGGAGAGATAGTTCCTAGGAGGAATGAAAGGGCCAGAAATCTCCCTCCACGCCCAAAAGGACCTCAGCACCGCAAGTAGCGCAGATGTAGCATTTAACCTGTGCCATACCCCACCCTTCATGCCAGTAAACCAGCAATCCGGGATAGCAATCTCACATCCGCCGAGCTACCTTGGTGGACAAAAGAGAGGGCGGCCGGATATCCGCCACAAATCATACCTCCTTTGGCCACCAGCCCCAGAATCTGAAAGGCAGCCTCCAGAGATATACTCGTCGCCCGAAAGACACCCAAAGCCACCCCCTGGGAGACTGGAGAGGGACTGGGACATCCCCAGGCGATTCAGATTCCACGGCAAACTACACCGTCTCCAAGAACCTCAAAGGAATGGGATGGACCCCGGTACTCTTTCCACTACCTAGGAACTAGCGTGCCTGTGGGAAAAATTCCAAAGACCAAAAAGAGGAAGGGCAAAAGGGAGGGTGGGGAGGAGGAGGAGGAAAAGAAAAAGGGAGGATGGGGAGGATGGGATAAGGAAAGGGGGGATTGGGGGGTAATTAGGTTCGGTTGGAAGAAGAAGACCAAGAGGTCCAATTCCTCAGACCGATATCCTCTTTACCACGACAAGCAGCCCCCTTTAAAGAGGCCCATAACTTGTTACTACTGTTGTAAGCCTGACCATGTCAAGGCCACTTGTCTAAATTGTCCTAAATTAAAGTGTGCTACCCGTGGTGAGCCTAATGTACCACCACCATTGGGGAACTTTAATTACTTAATGTCCCAGCTAATCAAAATGAAGTAGATGCCTGTATGGCACCTTTCTTTAGGGCCAGTCAAATATACCTTAACGACCAGCATCTACCTTTAGGGATACTGGGACTTATTGCCCCCTCTTAAGAGATGGTAAAATCCCGGTTTCTGATGAGACTTCTGTTGCTTGGCAACAATGTATTTTGTTCCAGACTGTGACCCGATCCTATCGTAAAACGGAAAGCTGTACTCCTCTAGTTTTGGCCGTCACTAGGGCAATGTCCAAGGAAAAGCCTGATGAGAATGCTGACCTTAACTTGGGGGACTCAGATCCTGGGTTAGACAAGTTGTTTTACAAGGGTAGCTGATTGGGCCTCGTAAATCAAATGAAACACCCTTGATAAAACCCTCCTATTCCTGGGCAACAGGACTGCTAGATTCTCCTTCCCATGTCTGACGGACCTTTTTCTTGTCTCGGCATTTTAATCGGTTGCAACTGAAGTCGACGCATATTAACCAGGACAGTGTTGAAATAAGACATTTATTTGGACAATTAATGTTTATTTAAAAAATACAAGGAAATGATATGACAGATAACTGATTTAATAAGTAATACAAATGCTCTGTGCTTTTATAAGCATTGCTACACGCTTTAACATACAATCGACCAATGTTGAAAACATATTGGCAAGTTCGTCATAGTGGTACCAGGTCCTTATTACAGCAGCAATTAACTTCTCCACAGATGAACAGTCCTTACTCGTGTTTGGTTATTGCCCATAGATTCTCAGTTGGGTTGAGGTCAGGAAAGTTTCCAGGCCAGTTTAGAACCCTTAGCCCACTCTCTTTTAAGAATATCAGCATTTTTCTGGCAATCTGGCATGGAGCAACATCCTTCTGGAAAATGCTTTCTCAATTAGAAAAGTCTCTGTACTCATTTACTTCACAATGATCTTTATCTGAAAATATAACTTTTCTCAATTCATCTGCAGTCCATCTCATATCATCGAGTTCCCACTGCAGCCGTGTTTTCTTCATAGCAAAAGTCAATAATTGTTTCTTTACCAGATTTCTGGCAGTTCTGCCAACTTCTAGGAGATTTCGTCGAGCAGTTAAAGAATCAACATTTACACCACCTGAAGCCATATCTCTCTGTAGATCTTTGCTGGTTTTCTTTCGTTCCTTCACTTTATTTCTTATAATATTGTCGTCGTGAGGTGTTGTCTTGCGTTTTCTTCCACATCTTCCTTGACGCAGCATTCTACAGTCATCAGTGTCGTCATATCTCTCCATAGCCCTATCATGAGTTGACTTTGCCAGGCTCAAATTTCCGAAGATCTGTCTGATACTCAAATCAGCATGTTTTCTAAGAGCTACAACACTTGCACGCTTCCTAGGTGCAACAGGCATCATGAATTTCAGCAGTTATCATGAACCGAAAGGGAGAATTTGGTGAAACCATTCACTGACAGAGCACGCTTTCGGGAATAGCTTTATAGGATAACAGATGTTGTAAACTCTTCTGAAAAGAAAAGAACCCAACCTACATTAATTAAGCCAGAGATTAAGACATATAATGAGATAATCACAAAATTTACTTATGTCCCAATTAATTTACTCACTTCTGTCCATCCCGCTACATATATACTGAAAAAACCCAGTAGATTTAGCCAACCTACAGTTAAAGAGGTAAGGAGGGTATTCAAATTAGAGTTTTTTTAATACCAATAGAATTTAGACCTCTTGTTTAAGACGTGATGTCCAAAGTTATATCTGTTCCGTACGTGAGTGTCAGTAAGTTAGAAAACCTGGCCACTACATCAAATCTGCACCACTTCGTCTCAAACGAGCTGATGGAGAGCCATTTACAGACCAAATCATAGACCATGGGACCTTAACCTCAAGTCAAGTCAGGTAACGAATATTTGTTCACTATTGTTGATAAAACCACCAGGTGTCCTGAGGTCGTGTCCATGTATCATTAATACTAAGGCCATATTAAAAGCCTTCATTAGATTTGTATCCAGCGATCTATTCAAAGTGACGCAAAAGCATTTAGAGAGGAAATAATCCGAGTAGGAATTAAGCAGAGATTTCTCTCAACCTATCACCCTCAGTCTCAACGAGCAGTGGAAAGGTTCCACCAGACCTTGAAAACCATGATGTGTACGTATTGCATGCATTTTCCTACAGACTGGGAGGCTTTAGACCATCGGCCTGTGTCTTACGGGGGCAGAGGAAGCATTGGGTGGTGACTGAGGTAGATCGTTTGGTAGTTCATTTGGCGTTGGGGGTACAGTGTAGGGTAGGGGTTGTGGACGACAGAGGGAATGAGTTATGTGGATGAATGGTTTGGGAGGTATTTGAGAAGGCTGGGGTGGATTGTGAGGCTTTACGGAGGTTGGGTGAGAATGTGTTCTGTGCTCTTGGTAGAAGTGCTCATTTGACATTAGGTGGGGAAATAGATGAGGGAGAGGTGTGGAGGGCTTTGACGGGGATGGGAAGGGACAAGGCACCAGGCATCAATGGCTTGCCCTGCGAATTCAACTTACAAAATTAGTGTGTACTAAAGGAGTTTTTGGTGAGGCTTATGAATACAATGAAAGAGAGGGGCAAGTTGGGAGGGTTGCAGGCAATGGCAGTTGTAGTCTTGGTCCCAATAGGGGACCATTCCAGTACAGTGAAGGATTACAGGGTTATATTGTTACTTTGTGCAGATTATAAGCTTCTTGCTAAAATTTTGGGGAATCCGTTGAAATGTGTGGTGGGTCGATTTGTTGTGAAGGGTCAATATGGAGGTCAATGGGAGGACCATGTATGAGGGGGCATGGGCTAATTAAAGAGTTTGTTGAGGATGTGCAGGGTGAGAGACAGGGGGTGTTTGGCAGCATATGATTGTGTAGAACGAGAGGCATTAAGATAAATCCTGCATTGGCAGGGTTTTGGGGAAGAGATGGTACGATGAGTGGGAACATTATATTATGGAGTGAGCATGCATGTGCAGGTGAATGGGAGGGTGAGAGAGAAGATTCTGATGGGTAGGGGCCTTTGGCAGAGTTGTCTCCTGTCCCATTTACATTTTGCGTGTGTCTACAGGACCCGTTTTACAGAATGGTAGAGGTGTGTATGGAGGGGAGGGGGTGTATTTGAGTGTGGGTTGTTGTGCACTGGGGATCGTTGGATACATAAATGATACTACGATTCTTGTGCAGGAAGAGGAGGGTTAGTGTGCGGTGGGAAGGGTTATCGGTTCATTTGGAGAGGCTACTGGTTCGAGGGTGTATCTGGGGGCTTGGGAGGGGAGGGTAGAATGGGGTGGAAATGTAAGATGGCATGTGGTGGATAGAATAAAGATATGTGGGATTGAGTATATGGGGGATGTGCAGACAGTGAGGATGGTTAATTCAGGATGTATTGCAGAACCGGTGGTAAGCTGGTTGGATGGTTTGCGGCCGAGTCACTTGACGATCCACCAATGCGTCATCATGGTGAATGTGCTACTTTTCAGTAAAATATGGCATGTGGCTGCAGTACACCTGTTGGCGGCATCAGATATTAAAAGGGTGCTGAAAAGGGTCTTTAGATTTATTTGGTGTGACTGGTTGTGGAGGGGGGTCATAACTCTCCCGGTTTGTAGAGGTGGTCTGGGGCTTACAGACTTGAAGCATTTAAATGTATATATATGTGGTGGGGGTTTCTTTGTGTGGGAGGGTGAAGAGTGGGACTGAACGGATTGCATGAGGATGTACGGAGGTAGTGGGGGGTTGGAATTGTGTGAGTGTGAAGACATGTTGAGAGTGTTGATGTATACTAAAGACTCTGCACAAATACAGGTGGGTGTTATTGAGTGAGCAGTAGGGGGTAGGAAGGTTGAGTTGGTCAAAGGTGCATATCTGATGTATGCATGGGGAAATATCTGGGAGAGGTTGGGTTTGTTATGGATACAACTGTGGATACGGGAGGTTATGTACCACTTCCTCCATGGTATCCTCCCATGAGGCATGGTACTTAGGGAGAGGGGGTTGCATGTAGAGGGTGAGTGTAGGGTATGTGGGGGTGAGGAATTGACATTTCATGCCATGTATTTTTCCGAGTGACTGTGTGGTATACGGGAGTGGATGGGGAAGGTGTTGGGGTGGGTGGGGGTTGAGGGATATCGGTTTTGAGGGCATTGAGTCTGGATGTAGGTGGGGTGGGTGTGCCAGTGCAGAGAGCTATTGCATGTTTAATTGTGGATTTCGTGCTTATGTCTTGGGGTATGAGGGGGCAGGATGAATGGGAGGTGCATAAGAGGGTCTTGGCAGCTACTTACTATTAGATACCGAGTCATAATAGGAGGCTTTATGGGAATCGGTGGGAAAGGGATTTTCCGGTGGAATATAGTAGACTGAATGTGGGCGTCTTATTAGCGTTGTGAGTGGGTTAAAGGAGGAGGAGGGAGGTAGATGAGGGCTCAGGAGTTGCAATGGGCTGGTCTCTGGAGCAGGGGGGTGGGTTGGAGTTGAGGTGTGTGCGCGAGGAACGTGGTGTGTCAAAGAAGTGCGTTAAAAGGATTGCTTGTGGGTTACATGTATGAATATGCTCTGACGTATTCTACATGTCAACATGCACATGACTGTGTTTTATGCATGTTGTATATGAGCTTATAGTTGTGGGGTTTGGTGCCAGTGCAGTTTAGGGCTGTCTATATATTCATGTTCATGATGGTCATGTAGACTACTGTTTGGCATGGCACCTTCAATCTTAGGTGTGTTTTGTCAAAGATTTACATCTCTTCAACCTGAATTATCTTTGTAGTGTAATACAAACTTTATGTCATAGGTGATATAGGATGTATTCTTCTGTGTGTTTAGTTATGTAAGGGATTTTACATGGTTAATTGTGATACCCATGGTAAGGGCTAGCTCTGCATGACCCTGTCAGTTCTATGTAAAATTGAAGGATGTGCATTGCTAAATAAATAAAACATTGTATGGTAATGTGCTGTACTTTTGTTATGTCTATGTAAGCCAATAAATACATGGCTGAGTGCCATGCTTGTTAGATGTTAAACATTGTGTAGCGTGTAGGGTTCTTTTAAGCGTTCTGCACCTGTCATGTTTAGGGTTGTATTCATATTAGATGACTAAGTTAATCATGTGGAATGCTCTTAGACAATGCAACTGAATTTTTTCAGGTGTAAGCTGAGAATATATATATAGTCATATCCAGCAGGACTCTCTCTGTAGTAGGGTGTTTTCTATGTTATTAGGGTCTAAAGGATGTTGTATTTTATTTTACACATGTTTAGTTATGCTGGTTTTTACAGGGTCTATTGTGAGATCCATAGTACAGGCTCGTTATACGTTGCCCTATAGTTCTATATAACCTTATGTAACTGTTTCAATAAAATATAAAAAAAAACCTATTAAACTCTCTCCTTACATAGCTACTCCAGAAATACAAAGATTACTTCAACATGAGACCACGTTTCTGCTGGAACATAGGTTGGTGGAAGAGTCTTCAAGCCCATGGGGAAGTAGGGATTTAAGGATCGCAACAAAGTGAATGAAGTCACAGTGCCAGATGCTTACCCACTTCCTTGTATGGACGACATAGCAGACTTTGTGGGTAAGGCCAAGTATGTTTCTAAATTAGACCACCTTAAAGGATACTATCAATAATGCTATGGAGATATTTTGCTTTCGAATTTCCAGGAGGTCATTATCAGTTTGGTATGAGGAACTCGCCGGCCTTGGTCTTGAAAGTGATCCATTAGGCTATAGAAGAACTTGCAGGCATAGTGGCCTACCTGAAGGAATTAGTTGTGGTTTCTGACATGTGGGCCCAACATAAGTACCATTTAAACGATCTGTTTGATAGGTTCACGACTTACAAATTAACAGTCAGTCTTAGTAAATCGTCTTTTGGCTAATCTATCATAACTTTCCTGGGCCATGAAGTAGGAAGTGGTAAAGTGGCACCCAAGTTTGCTAGTTTTGGCTATGAAGAGTTATCCAGTTCCCCCAAGATAAAAAAAAATCCCTTCAAAGATTTATTTGTAGAGGATTTTATAGAAAATTCTGTAAGAATTTCTCTGATATTGTGGCCTACTTACCTCCCTTACTAGTCTTACACCAATATTTGTGTGGTCTTCTAATTGCCCAGAGTTTTGTCTTAAGATGCCTACTTTTCAGCCAAACTGATATATTAGTGGTCCTACTCGACAATTAAAAAGGAGGCCCTGGCTCTGGTTCTAGTACTTGAATACTTCGATGTCTTTCTGTCATCCTTTTCAGTTGTGGTTTAATGACATAGCGACAACAACCCCTTGACCTACCTCAGCTCTATGAAGAACAAGAACACTCAGCTCATGCGCTGAACCTTGCATTTGCAATCTTACAGCATCTCTGTCAAACACATTTCTGGCAAGGATAACATAATGGCTGACTCGCCTTCCAGGGCTTCGTTGTTAGGATGTGTATTACTGTGTATGTTGTAAAAATGTTAAGATTTTTTTTTATATTTTATTTAAAAACGTGCCACTACAATTATATAATAAATATATATAAAAAGAGTCACATGACATAAAACAGGAAGACTCCTGAGCTTCCACTGCACCTTGCAGCCAGACCAGTCATTCCCTTGCTCAACCCGCCCTCCCACACCCCATACTTTATTAAGTGTTCATACACATAATGAAAGCATGAGCCATTACAAATGGCTGAAACAGTGTGCCAATATTGTCCACCCAGGATACCCTACAGATTGAACGCCCACCATCACAGGCACAACATGTTTACAAAATCTAACGAACCGTACGTGACAGTATACATTATGCCGTTAAAATGGTTTACAGCATGACAATGACTATACATGGCATGGCATGACATGACAAATGGACATTACACAACTGGATCTCAGGGCCCAGAGACCACACCGGCCTCTGATAAAACCCACACTCGTACTCCTGCAGCCAGTGTTACCCTCCACCATACCGTCATACAGATGATGCACACAGGCACTGGCTGCCTCCACACACTGCAGTGGAGGCAGCCACAACCAGAAGACATCATTACCACTCGTGCTGACTTACACCTACATAATCCAGGACCCTCATACACCCATGATCCCACCTATCTAAGGCGCAACCATTATGCCACTCTCCACGCCACACCTGACACAGCGTGTCTCACCCACCCAAAACCCCACTCTCTCCTGATGGCAAGCCCTTCGTCTTCCCCCTGATCCGTTTTCCCCCTCCCCTTATATCACAAGCAAATCCTGCACCGTGAGGGTACAGTAACCCGCCAAAAAGCACTCCTTCCACCTAGTCCCATAAACATCCCTGTTCCTATGCAACGTACGAACGAACGTTGCTGCCAGAACATGCTTCCTCACCTCCCACTCATCCAACACCCTCATGCTTCATGAGATGTAGACAAAGTCCACCATCACATATGCCAGAGCATGTGCCATACCCTCATCCACCCCCACATCCAAACTCAACTCCCACAGAACAGACACACCCTCCCCCCTACCTGTGCCACAACCCATCTGATCCATTCCCTGATCCTCCCTAACATGTCACAAAAATACACTACATGTAAAGCTGTCTCCTCCCCCCTGCACAATCTACACCACCAGTCACCTCCAACCCTCCTATCCTGCAGGTCTTGGCCGGATGGCAATATGCCATGCAAAATCGAAACATGACCTCATGCACCCGGGGGTCGTAACCTCATCCTGTTAAACCTCCTCCAAATGTTTCCCCAATCATATGACAGGTCAAACCCCTACCCCGGAGTGACCACGTTTCTCCCTAGCACCCTTTGCAAAACCCCCACACTGACTTTCCCAGGGTCACAGGCCAGTGTTAGCACCTGTAAGACCGCTTCACACTCCCACAGTTCCACCCCCTGTACAAGCCCGGCAACACCTGGTGGACCTTCCCCAGTCGTCCCTGGTGGAGACCCACCCCCCTTAATGCCTCACGCCATATAAAAACACATTTAACCGGCCACCTTAAATCCAAAAGACCCAATCCATCCCCCCACGCCGGCATCATGACCACCTCCCGTTGCAACCAGTCACACCTTGAACCCCACAAAAACTGAAGTGCTCTTTGTTGAATATGTTGGATCACCTGTGCTATTAATGGGAATACAGTGGCAACAAACCATATCTTACTATACAATAGCATGTTTATCACAATCATCCTCAGCAATAGAGTGAGATGGGTTGGTCGCATGGCTCCCAGTCGCTTTCCTACACGTTCTGCCATATGAACCGAATTATCCTCCCATGCCAGTCCTAAATCCCCCCCCCCATAAACAATACAACAGATCCTCAAACTCCCCACACACTACCACACCACCCAACACCCCAACTCCACCCTCCTTTCCCACTCTCCCAAACCTAAGGTGGAAGACTTCTCCATGTTCACCACCATTCCAACCACGCCCCTGTAGACCTGGACCACCTCCCCCAACTCACTAGCTCGTCCGCTCGTCCACCAGGACCATCACATCATCCATGTACCCTACCAGACCCAACCATGTCCTCCCCTCCCCACCTCTGTCCCTACATATCCTCGCCTCCACTAGTCTATAAAAAGGATCTTTTACACATGCATATAATTGTGAGAGCAGGCATCGCTAATGTAGACCCCTGCCCATTACTTCTGCCCCTTCCACCTGCCCATTTACTTGCACATTCCCATATGATATGTTCACCCACCCTACGATTTCCTCCCAGAAGCCCTGACACAATAGAATCCTACATGAAGCTGTCCTGTCAACGGTGTCATATGCCCCTTTCCAACCTAAAGCTAGCAACCCCCCCACCTCCACCCCACTTCTCAGCGACAAAGTCCCTCAGAATACCGTGTCCTGTCACTATCGAATGACCCAGTAGGCCAAACTGGCTCCAAGAGACAACCCTAGTGACGACACACCTTAGACAATTTCCAAACACTTGCAAAATGCTTATAATCTGCACACATTAATGAAAGCACATGATAATCCTTCAGAGTGTGCTGTTGCGACCCCTTAATTACTAACATGACCACCACAGTTGCCTGCCCCAGCCCCATTTTACCCCCCTTTTCATCACATTCTGCAACCTAATCAGGAATCCCCTCAACAGGTCTCAATGCATCGTATAAAATTCACAAGGTATCCCATCCATGCCCAGCACCTTGCCCTTACTCATTTCTGCCAATGCCTACCAGATCTCCCCCTCCTCACACCCCTAAAGTGCTGTTCCATTACTCATCCCTAGGTGACCCTCTATACACCCCACACACCTCATCTAAATGCCCCTCCTCCACCCTCCCACTTTTCCAGTAACCCTCAAACCACCTATCTGCATACACGCCCATGCCCCCTCCTTTGACCACAGTACCTGCCCTTCACCATAGCACACACCTTCAACTGAGTCAGAGTGTTGCCCTGCCATCATTGCTGTTGACCACACAGCACACACACTGATGGTTTATCCCCCCATAACACCTTGTCAAAACCCACCTGCACCTGCACTGCTTCAAACCACTCGTTCTGCAAGTCCCTGAGTCTCCCCTTCCAGTCCTCTATCTCCCCCATCTGGTAACTCCCCTGCATAGCTTCCCTACCATAGCACACCTGCAATCATTGCTCCAGGTAATTAGACAGCCCATACCGCATTTGATTAATCCTCTTCGCTTCATGAACATAAATCTCTCGAATCCTAGCCTTAGCGACACCAACCCACCACATTGTCAACACCCCTCCCCTCCTCCCCAAGCCCCTCCCATAACTTTGTGGACCCACCCAGCGAGTCCTCATCATTGAAAACCTGCGTATTTAACTTCCAGTATCACCCCTGCCTCCTCGCCAACAATTTCCACCCCACCTTCACTAAAACCGCCGTGTGATCGGAAAACAGTGTCATGATGGTATGAAAAGACTTGACCCCAACATGCTGAGTGACATAAATCCTATCTAAACATGCCCCATAGCCCTCCTGCGCATAAGTATGCTCGATCTCCCATGAACCCCCTCTAAACACATCCCGTAAGTGAACATCATGGACGAGCTCCCCTAAATCATGCAAGAAGTGGCCTGCCCCTCACAGTGTCCCATCCACCCATTATTCCATGCAGTTCTAGTCCCCACCTACAGATGCTAACGATGGTAATGCTCAAAAAAATTACACCAACTCCTCCCTGATAAAGGCCATCTTAACACTCACTATATTCTCTGTGGGCGCATAGACACACACAAAAGACACTCGCTCAGCCCCCACCAACCATCCACATATAAAACCCTACCCTTAACCTCTTCCCCACTCCTGAGCAGCACGAACAGGCTTACTTCTCGGATCAAGATTGCCAACCCCCCCCCCCCCATTTTAGTCATGCAGAATGTGCAACAAAACCCCAGTAACCCCCTACTTCAAACTCTCTTCTAACCTTACATTTATGCTTGTGAAGAAAGGCGACATTCACGCGCTGATGACACAGAAACATATGCAACCATTCATGCTTCATTTTTGCACACAACCCATTGGCATTTAAAGTCATGCACTGGAGGCCTGCTAAGGTTTCCTCTCCCTCTACCCCACTGCTCCCTTCACGTGCCCACCTCGGCCTTGTGCACTTCCCTTACCACGCTCAGCATGTATGACTCCAGGGCCACCATTCACTGTCTGCTGATGGTGCATTCTCCCTCTCACACCACTTTCCTCCTCTACCCATGCCTTCTTCCCCGGGGGGTTGGGCCGGCGTCAGAACCCTGTTTCTGGTTACAATGTCCTCCCCCAGGCACTGTACCGGGTTGTCCACATGGTGCACCTCCGCCACAATCGTCGGCAGCTCCACCTGTCCAGATGTCAGCACTTCCTTCTCGCTCGCACCATCACCCACGGCCACCTCTCACCGATCATCCTGTACTGATGTGGGCTCCTGACTGTCCATCAGCCCAGCCAGAGGGATTTCTTCCAGTAACAGGCACATGGACTGCAGCATCGTGTCAAGGGCTGCTTCTAAATCCTCCTCCTCCACTGATTCCTGCTGCACCTCCAGTGGTACAGGCTTCGCAGCATTCGTCACCTCCGTCTTTGGCCTCACCACCAGAGCCTCAGTCACCTCGCTCAAGAGTCGACCATGCCCTCCATCGCTGTCCCGGCTGGGCTCGGGATCCACCAGCTCCTTGCCAGTTGAAACCTCACCAGCTGGCCTCCCAGCCTGCCCGTGCCTTCCACAATCTGCAGCTACATGATCGTACTCACTGCAGAGGCGGCAGGTCTGATGCTAACCAGCGTACATTACCTAGAACTGGGTGCAGAAAGCCTCCAAAACCTCATATGAAGGGACAGGCTGATGCAACGTGATGCAGGGTGTAGCTTCCCTCAGGGAGACCTGCGTACATGCCAGTTGCCCACTTGCCCTGTTGGGCGACATGTATCACAGCATACCTGCTAAAGACCAGTCGAATATCCACCTCATTAGCCTCGAAGAGCACGTTGTGTATCTTCACCCACGTGTACTGGCAGGAAACATCCACCAACTGTACACTCACAGCAGGGGTCAAGTCCACACTGACGTTTTGAAATTGGTCAACTAGACCCTCATACACCTGCTCGTTTCACGGAAATCTTGTAGGAGCTGTTCAACGCCACTCCATACAGATCCTTATCTTCTATTCTACAGGTTTCCCTGATGATTATAGGCAGCAATTCCTGGGCAGACAGACGTGATAGCCCTCCCAGAAGTTCAATTCCCATGGTATTCACGTGGCATCTCAGGATAAACACCATGATGACACTGGGTAGTTTCTTTGGCTGTCAGCAGAGGGGTGCAAGGTGCATCAACACACTCTGGCAGCCAGGCAGCAAATGTATATTAAGATTAGGGTAGTGGGTAGCTTAGCTCTTTTTTCCCACTTATTGTAATTATCCTTATTAATTTATATGAAAGAAAAAACAATAATTCTTCCTCCCTGAGAATAATAATTCTCCCTCTGTAAGAAGCGACTAAAATGCTGCAGGCAAGGGGCTATTAACCCCTTCTTCTTTATACATTACTAAATTTAACAAGATTAACTTTTGTTTTTCTTTTTAGATCACCCTGACTTGGTAGGATATGGCTAGTTTGATGAAAAAAAACATTATTAGTGTTTTTGGTGAGGGAACACATTGTTCCCATCCGTAAGTGTCGACGACCTTTGTTAGCCCTACTGTCTGCTGTTTCATTTTAGAGTAAGTGCTTGGCATTAAAGTCCTTCTTCAGTTGAGCATGGCCTGCTGGGCTGGATGGTATGAGAGTAATGGCATTCACCTTAGTTATGTTCTGTGCCGTGGTGGCATGCTTCCCATCCGAGGGATGACTGACAACACTTAGGGTTGCGTTGTGGAGTGTGTCAAGTACGTTACATTGTATTCGACTTGAATCAAATACCCATTTGTCGTGCCTTCCCAACCAGTAAACTAGTGATTCAGAGAATAGCAGTTGGGAACCCTACAGTTATTCTTATTAGTAGTTCAATAGTCAATCACTTGAAATGCCAGTGAATTCATGCAAAGTGACCTCTTCAATGCATCTAGCAGAATCTATTAGGAACACAGGTGGTAGATTGATGGCCTGTAGCGCCCAGTCATAAATAATTCACCAAGCAATCAAACTTAGCAGCAGAAGCGAAGGAAATGCAAACAAGCAGGAGTAGATTCTTTACCCATGTATTCCTTAGCCAATACGGATCAGGCAACCCTCCCAGTGCGACTGGGAGATACAGGGGTGTGAACAGCAATGCAAGTAGCTTTACCTGCTTTTCTGTCTTCGTGTTTGGCTTCCAGTGCATTAGTCATGAAGATCGTCCCTGAACGCTTGAGAGACGTGGTAGGAGTTCAAGACCTCAGGTTTACTGAAGCAGGGATGCGGTGGGACACCCTTGCAGACTCCTCTAGTAGACCAGCTCCTCCCAAAAAGCACAAACAGTCCCACTGGGACAAACCGATCATGGAAAGAATCGCCAACACAATGCTCACCAACGTTTCAGGAAAGGACACAGCTTGTCTCCTGGCGCTGAAGGCATCACACTCAGGACATTTCCTTCTAGCTGTTCCCAGTTCCTCCCTGGGCACTCGACTCGATCCACAGGGCATTCGGATTGGTGTTGCTCTTCACCTAGCCGCCCCCATCCTCACTGAACATAGGCGTATTTGCGGCAGGGTGACAGCTGATCAATTCGGACTTCATGGTCTCGTGTGTCACTCAGCAGATGGGAAGTATGCCAGACATGAGGAGATCAATGACATCATAAAGAAAAACCTCACCACAGCTTGTTGCCCAGCTCAACGGGAATCTCAAGTGCGGAGGTCTGACAAAAGTCAAAAGCGTCCTGATCAAGCCACTATACTACCCTGGAAGAATGGAAAGCAGATTGCCTGGGACTACACCTGTGCCACCACACTGACAGACACCTATTTGCCATACTCCATAGCTGACGGGGGTGGAGCTGCCAGCCACAAGGAGACTCAGAAGACCGGCAAATATGAAGATCTTACCCCTTGCTATAACTTCATCCCAATAAAGTCTGAGACCCTTGGAGCATGTGGCAAATAGCTGGGTGAAACAAGGACCACAGGGCGACCAGAGAGGAAATGCCTGCAGCATTCTGGACATGCAGCCCACCGCCGGGAAGCTGGACGAAGTATTCGAGATGTAGCTCTGAGTTGTTATCTGTGTTGTTTTACTCCATATTGTATTTGTGTCAATGTATTTTGTTTATATATATATATATATATATATATATATATATATATATATATATATATATATATATATATATATATATATATATATATATATATATATATATATATAATATATATATGCTTAAAAATTTGCAAACAGGTGAAATTATTTACAGACACTCTCTACGTCCACAGCAAGACTCGAACCTGCAAACTCTGTATCAGAATAATCAGTACTTTACCATGGAGCTAGACCCCTGATAAGTATGGGCGCCTAGTCGGAACTAGAAGATGTTTACTCATACCCCCGGGCAACATACCCCCGGGCACCAAGCTCGTTTTGAAAGTTATTTCATCAATTCCTGCCACATGCAATGGACAACGAAAGAGATTTGAAATGCATGTGGCAGGATTTCATGAAATAGCTTTTAAACCGAGCTTGGTGTCCCGGATTATGGGGAAACATCGTCTAGATCCGACTAGGCGCCCATACTTATCTTGGTTCTGGCTCCGTGGTGAAGTACTGGTTACTCTGATTCAGAGTTTACTGGCTCGAGTCCTGCTGTGGACGTAGAAACAGTTGTACTCACCTAGTTGTGGTTGCAGGGGTCGATTCATAGCTCCTGGCCCCGCCTGTTCACTGGTCGCTACTAGGTCACTCTCCCTGAACCATGAGCTTTATCATACCTCTGCTTAAAGCTGTGTATGGATCCTGCCTCCACTACATCGCTTCCCAAACTATTCCACTTCCTGACTTCTCTGTGACTGAAGAAATATTTCCTAACATCCCTGTGATTCGTCTGTGTCTTCAACTTCCAACTGTGTCCCCTTGTTGCTGTGTCCCATCTCTGGAACATCCTGTCTTTGTCCACCTTGTCAACTCCTCTCTGTATTTTATATGTCGTTATCATGTCTCCCCTATCTCTCCTGTCCTCCAGTGTCGTCAAGTCGATTTCTCTTAACTTCTCCTCGTAGGACCCCTTAGCTCTGGGACTAGTCTTGTTGCAAACCATTGCACTTTCTCTAGTTTCTTTACATGCTTGGCTAGGTGTGGGATCCAAACTGGTGCTGCATACTCCAATATGGGCCTAACGTACACGGTGTACAGGGTTCTGAACGATTCCTTTTTAAGATGTCGGAATGCTGTTCTTAGGTTTGCTAGGTGCCCATATGCTGCAGCATATGGGCACCTATCAAAGAACCTACACACCAAACTCTCACAATTCGCAACATTTATAATATTTAAAGAACATTATATCGTTTAACAAACCTGGTACAGGTCATGTATTAACAGCTGTCATTTATACCTTCCCCACAAGGGAACTAATCAATAAGTATTCCTTTCACACCAACCGCAACCATTTACACACATATACCTCCACTAACGCCCATCCACCCATCACCTCACACCCTAGGAGGCCAACCTGCTGCATAGCCCTAACTTTCCCCCCTCATGCATCAACATACTCACGCCTGCAGTTTAAACACCTTTTATAACGCCAATAAATCCCCTATTGTTAGCCCTCTATAACCCTCAGAAAAGCCTCACCCCACCCTTTCCCATATATGTCCCTATTGCGACACATTCGATAAAACGTCACCGCCAATACCCTTCGCCTCACTTCCCCCCCTTCCCCCTCATACCCCACAAAATGTATACGTAATCCACGATTATATATGCTAAACCCCTTGCTACATGTGAAGGCTTACTCAGCCCTGTAAGATCCTATGTTAGTATTACCAAGGCTGGCTCCTCCTTAGGAAAAGAAATAGAAAAAATAACAATAACATACAAATAAAAACACTTTATTATAAGAATTGAAAATGTGAAACACAAACATGAGCTTTTATCTTATTTGAAAGAAAAAGGAAAAATGAAACAAAAAAAAATGAGAATCGAATTCAACGCTAATTTGTACAGGTGGAATTGTAGATCATGTCGATGTTGACACCGCGCATTGTAGAAACTGTAGACGTTCCTTATGATGTCGGTGGGGGGGGGCCACAGCTGGTGAGTGACAACCCAATGACTATTCAGTCACAATATGTCTAGGCTTGAATGATCGGTCAAAAAGATAGGAATGCAGGTCTTTCACTGCTGCAGAGATGAGGGTGTAGCGTCCATATGCTACGTAGATCGTTGGCAGGATGACCTCAGCTGGCAGTCCAAACTAGAAAGAGACAAAAGTTAACCACAGCTCGATAAATCACTCTCCATGATAAGTGTAAGGTATTTAAAAGACTGGTGAGGATTTAAACATGAAAGTCAAGGTAGGATGAACTAAGTCTCAAGATTAGATGAAAGTGAAGCTTTTAACTAATGTATCAAATAAAACAGGAGCCGAGGCATTGTATTTACAGATGTGTTGGGAGCTGCGAGTCAAGTGATTATCCATTTGGTAGGAGTCCCACACGTCACCTTTCAGTTTGGAGGAAGGGGGGGGGGTTTGCTGTAGCTAGACACTGACCCTATCTTAACAAGCAGACTGCCAATCAAACTATCGTCACCATATATTCGCTGGTTACTCCTATCTGTTGAACTTTTCCCACACACTACATCCCCATCCACCCCACCCATATCAAAACAGCACCTGCAACACCGACATGCCTTGACCCCCACCAATGTTACCACCCTACTCATCCATGCCCTGATTCACTCCAGTCATTCTCAAAAATAGACCGAGTGATATACTGTCTCCTCCCCACCACATATGCCACACCCCCCTCCATCCACGACCTACTTACTCCAGAGCATCGCTCCTGACGGCAATATGCCATGTAGGAAGTGATACATAACCTCATGTGCCCTAGGTCGTATCCTTAATTGGCTGAATCTTCGCCATATTACGTCCCATGCATACATAGGGAAAATCCCTTCTACTGGCTCCAATATTTTACCCTCTAACATTCTGCACAAAATTCCCACCCTTACTTTCCCCGGTTCCCTAGCTAACACTAAGGTACAAAACATCATTTCACAGTCCTTCATTTCCACTCCCCCATGCCATTTCCTTAGATGATCATGTACCTTATCTAGCTGACCCCCCTCCCTGCCATCCACCTACACACATCACTTTTCTCTTAATGAACACACATTTCACATGCCTTTTCAAGTCCAACAATCCCAACCCTTCCCTACATACTGGCAATGTCACTACCTCCTGTCGCAACCAGTTGCACCCAAAACCCCACAAGAATTTAAACACCATTCTGAGAATACTCATGATCGCCGTTCCTGTCAATGGCAACACTGCCGAAACAAACCAGACTTTACTATATAATAATACACTGATCACAATTGCTCTTTGCCTAAGGGTTAAATGATGAGGTCGCAAGTTTCCTAAGCATTGCTGCACCCATTCCACTATCCTGTTCGAATTGTCCACCCTTGCTGTGCACAGGTCAGCCTCATAGAGGACACCACAGATTTTCAGACTCCCATCATGCCACTGCACAGCATCACATCCCCACGCCACCCTCCCTGATCACTCTCCCAGCCCCATGATCATCAACTTCTCCAAGTTTACTTTGATCCCCATAGCTCCCCCAAACATGTGCACGACCTCCCCCAATGCCCCTAACCTCGTCTCCTCACACACCAGAATAGTTGTATCATTCACGTAACCTACCAAACCAGGCCATAGCTTCCCCACCCCATCCCCTTCCCTGTTTCTTAGATGATCCTCCACCATCCTATAAAATGGGTCCTGAACACTTACAAACAATAGTAGTGACACTGGACAACCCTGCCTAAAACCCCGGCCCATGTTGACTGCCTCCCCACACACCCACTGATTTTGCACCAGCACTTTTGCTCCCAAGTACAATGTGTCCACCCACCTCACAATTTCTTCCACAAAACCCTGTCTGATGAAAATATTCTGCAAAGCTCCCCTTTCCACCCTGTCATACGCCTCTTGCCAATCCAATGCCAGCAACCCCCCCTTCCCCCCTCCATGTCTTCCACAAACCCCTTAATGCTCCTATGACCCTTGACCATTGACCTACCCGGCAACCCAAATTGAGACTTAGACACAACCCTCCCCGCTACACATCTAAGCCTATTCTCCAGGATTTTCACAAATAACTTATAATCAGCACAGAGCAACGAAGTGGCTCAGTAATCCCCAAGGGTACTCTGCTTTTTCCCCTTTGGAATCAACACCACCACAATCATTGCCTGCGTTTCTCCCGTCTTACTTCCATCTTTCATCACATTCAGTAACCTAACCAGGAATCCCCTTAGCAGCTACCAGTGTTGCACATAAAATTCACAAGGTAAACCATCTATCCTGGGCACCTGTCCCTTACTCATTTCCATAAGAACTCTCCATATCTCTTCATTTTCAATGACCCCTCCCAGTGCCTCCCGATCACTCTTCCCCAGTTTGCATGGCTCATACCCACACACCCGCCTGAGAACCTTCCCATCCACCCAACGACTTTCCCAATACTCCTCATACCATCTATCTGCATACACACTCATCCCCTTTATTTCCCATAATACCTGACCCACTCGAAATCCCCCCAATGAAGAAGTGACTTGTAATCCCGGGATTGCAGTCATTTGCTGTCACTGCTTCTGGCCTCGCAGCACACAAGCCAACGGCCTGTCTCCCAAAAGTACCTCCTCCATCCTCGCCTGTACCCGCACTGCTGCAAATCACTCCTCTTGCAAATCCCTTACTCTTCCTTCAACATTTGTATTTGCTGGGTAATCCCCAGCCACTACATCATCCCTCCCCCACATAACATTCCTTTAATCTAGTTTCCAAATAATTTGTCAAGCCATACCGCAATTGATTAATTCGTTTACCCACCCTCACATAAAATTGAAGGATCCTTGCTTTTTCCACACTGTCCCACCATCCCACCACATCCTCCACAGTCCTCCCCTTAACACAAAGCTGTTCCTATAACACTGCAAAACCTTCCAATCCCTCCCCATCCCCCAGAACCATCGTATTCAGTTTCCAATAACTCCCATGCCTACGAGCCAAAGCCTCCCACCCCACCTCTACCATTATCGCCCTATGATCAGAACACACCCTCTCAATGGTTTTAAAAGATTCAACCTAGACCCTCTGCAATAGATATATCCTGTCCAACCGAGCCGCATATCCCCTCCGTACAAAAGTATGCACTACCTCCCACATACCTCCCCCAAATGCATCTCTTAACTGGACATCCCTAAAAAGGCCCACTGTGACTGAAGAAAAACACCCTGCTCCCCTGGGTTACACATCTGCTCTCTTAACAACACAATTCCATTTAACCCCCCACAATCGCCACAGACAGTAACCAACGTAGGAAGTACACAAGTTCCTCACGCACGAAATCCATCTTCACTTTCGCATCACTTTCATCTGGGGCATATACACACACAAATGCCACTCTCTCACCCATCCACCATCCTTCCACACACAATACTCTCCCCCCTCCCCCCTCACTCCTGTGCAAAACAAACAGGCTCATCTCCCTGATCAACTCACCCACTCCCCCTTTCAACTGCTCAGACGGCAACACAAAAGCTTGGTAACCAGACACTACTAATTCACGACCAAGCTTAAAATTATCTTCCTGAACAAAAGCCACATCTACCTTATATCTGTTCAAAAACTCTCTAAAGCACTCAGGTTTCACGCCATCACACGAACCATTTATATTTATAGTTACACACCTGAGGCCAGATTAAGGTTTCCCTCCCTGCCGCCTTTCAACATTCTTCCCTTTCCGACCATTCCCCTGGGCACTACCTTTGTCACTCTCACCACTCTCCTTCCCAACCCCCTCGCCCCCGGCTGGTGTTGCCTTCTCTTTGGGTCACCTTGGGTCCTATGGGCCCATGTCTTTTTCTCTGGCCTTTGCGCCGGCGTCAGAACATCGTCCGAATCTAACACCGCCGCCCTTTTCCTTGTTACAACCTCCACCTCCATGGCAGTGTCCTGAGAGGCCTCACAATGGACTTCCACCTCCACCACCCCAAATTTGACTGCATGTTCTTCTGTGTCCACTGCACTGTCCATCGCAGGTGCCACATGGTCTCCCTCCTCTCACACACAACTTCCTCTGCCTCAAGCCCAGTGTCCTGCTCCTTGTGACTCTCCTTCTCGTTAGGCTGTAACATAGCCTTTAACACCGTCGCCAACTCCTCCTCTATAGCCGTCACTTCAGCACATGCTTGCACCTCCTTGCCCAACGACTGTACTGACGATGGCCTGGTTAATCCCAGGGGCTCCATGCCCTCTCCCGTTTCCACAGGAGGAACCACCACCTCCTCACTCCTTGTACGACCATACCCTCCTCCTTGACCTCGTTCTTCTTCAGGCACCGCCCACTTATGTGCAGATGCTCCGCCTCTTGCCGGCCCAGGAGCACATTTCTGCTTGCCAAACTCTGCCACCATATGGTCATATGCACCACACAGGCGGCACGTACGCCTCTGCCTGGCATACGCCACCATTACCTGAGTTTTAAACTCCTCAAGGTTTACATATGAGGATATCTCACTGTCATTTTAAGATTAAAGGTGCCTTCTGGAAATCCTGAATAGGCCCCTGTCACCCACTTTCCAGGTTGGGCCAGAAGAACAGTTCCATATCTTTCGAAGACACATCAGATGCCCACTTCGTCAGCTTCAAAAGGCACGTTTATTGACGTGATACATCAGTCAATTTGACCCTCACTGCTGGCATCACGTTAATACGGACTTGGAACGATACACCAAAGACTCATACACTTCAGCTGTTAGCACTTTCACAAACATTCTATATGCACCATTCAGTGCCACTCCATATAAGTCTTCGTCTCTGATGCTGTACGCCTCTCGTATAATCGTTGATAACAATAGCTGGGCTGACGTAGGAGTTATCACCCACTGATGAGCTCAATTCCCACCATATTCACTCTCCGGCGCACACCTAGAGCCATGTTGTCTCTGAGTAGCTCGTCTGGGTAAACAGCAGAGCAAAGCACGATCGTACTCCTCATCCAGGCAGCAAAAAAATGTGTATGGGCAAGTAAGCCTTCTGCAGTGTTCCTACATTCTTAGGTTTTCTTCCTCTTTGCTATGTCAGGAGCCATGTCTATAGGCCTGTTTTGGCCCTTTTTGTAACAAGGTGTCGAATCAAGTTCTGGTTTAGTTGTCCTTAGACAAATGTCATTTTAATTTGGGATTATTGGGAGACTGATCTGATTAAATAAAATGTGTGAACTTTATTACAAAAAAAAATCATATAAAACTTAATATGTGATACAAAGTTCTCTCTCTTGCGGTGTAATACATGAAGATATACTTAATACAGAAAAAAGTCGACATACGACTTGCTTGTAAATGTTTCTGTAAAATGCTTCTGCTCAATGACATCATTCTCATACAAAAATATATTTACCAGGAAGTTCCAAAATTTATCAAGTGAAACTATCGTCTCAATAAAACAGGCTTGTATTAGATACCAGAGGAGACTATATGTACATTAATTTCAAGCACATTAATGCTAAAAGTCAGACAACTTTGTTTAAGTATAGACAGACCGAAATCTCAGCTAATAACAAACTATCATTGGGTCAAACATGAGTAAAGGACGTTACCGACCATACTAGGGACCATAAGAAAAAAAAATTCCCTAAAGCATATACAGATTCCAGCTTAATACGATTACTGATTACAGCTGTGTCTAAATATTGCACAGCAATGGGATCCAAACTTTGTCTGAGACTAAGGAATATTCTAGAACTGGGAATTGCATTAAAGGCTGAGCGCCTGATTCTGCTCAAAAGAGAGTGTATGAACCTACTCTGAGTGAGTGCTGTGAACCTACTCTGCCCTGAGAGTGTGAACCTACTGACTATTCTAATGCATGGTAAAGTGACGTCAGGTTGGTCAAGTGACTTTGAGGGACACAAGCCAGTACCTGAACTGGTACCCGGCACTTAAACTAGTGGTTTACCACTACATGAAAATAACACTTACTATTGTGAACTCCGATCGCTGAAAAGGTGCTTGCCAACATGCTCAGGGCTGCAACATCAGATAGGGAGATTGCCTGTCTCAAGGCTGTGAATGCACCTCACTCCCAGGGCTTCCTCCAAACAGTTCCCATATCGGCAATGGGAATGCAACTCGACCCTAAGACCCTCCGTATTGCAGTGGCTCTGCGCCTTGCTGCCCCAATTCACACAAAATATACGTGTATTTGCAGCGAAGTGCAAGCAGACCAATACAGTCTACATTGTCTTAACTGTTCCAAAACCAAGGGCTGGCATGCAAAACACAATGAGGTCAACGACATCATTAAGAGAACCCTTGCTACAGCTGGATGCCCAGCCGAGAGGGAGCCCCGATCACTGGCAGCCAACAATACCCACAACCCAGCAAATCGCCCCGATGGGATCACCATCTATCCTTGGAAGAATGGCAAGCTCTTAGCATGGGCCCCTCAAGGAAGGCTCCTTGATGTTGGTGAGGGGCTCTTGATTTAGGGAATTGGATCTGTGCTCCAGTTCCCCGAATTAAGCCTGAATGCCTTCCACATCCCCCCCCCAGGCGCTGTATAATCTTCCGGGTTTAGCGCTTCCCCCTTGATTATAATAATAATAATCTTAGCATGGGACTATACCTGTGTGTCCACACTGGTTTGACACCTATATCCATCACAGTGTGGGGCGACAGGGAGGAGCTGCTGACCACAGGGAGGAGTACAAGATCAGCAAGTACAGGGACATAAGCCAACAGTATTAATTTGTCCCAGTGGGATCAGAGACCTTGGGATCATGGGGAAAAAATGGCACACGTTTCCTTGAAGAATTGGGTTCCAGACTCATCGACACCACCAGGGACCAAAGGGCAGCCACTTTCATGCTCCAGCGCCTCAGTGTAGCCATCCAGAGGGGAAATGCTTGCTGCATACTTGGCTCGCGTCCAGCCTCGGAGGAGCTGGAGGAAATTTGTTCTTTGATACATTGTGCCACTGTATTCCTGTTTATGTTTTTTCTGTAAATGTATTCTGTTTATTAATAAATGTTCACTTAGAATATAAAATATATAGGGGGTGGTAGGAGAAGAAAATATTCAAACAGCTCCGGGGAGAACCTTGAGTTTTCCCTGAGGTACGTTTATTGTCTTGTCGTCTGTGGATGAGGGTTCCCATTCCAGCTATAGATGTGGTACTTCCCTATATATATATATATATATATATATATATATATATATATATATATATATATATATATATATATATATATATATATATATATATATATATATATATATATATATATATATATATATATATATATATATATATATAGGTAGTAGGTTGGTAGACAGCAACCACCCAGGGAAGTACTACCGTCCTGCCAGATGACTGTGAAACAAAAACCTGTAACTGTTTTGCATGATGGTAGGATTGCTGGTTTCTTTTTCTGTCTCATAAACACGCTAAGATAACAGGGATATCTTGCTACTCCTACTTACACTTTGGTCACACTTCACAGACACGCACATGCATATATATATATACATACATCTAGGTTTTTCTCCTTTTTCTAAATAGCTCTTGTTCTTTTTTATTTCTTCTATTGTCCATGGGGAAGTGGAAAAGAATCTTTCCTCCGTAAGCCATGCGTGTCGTATGAGGCGACTAAAATGCCGGGAGCAATGGGCTAGTAACCCCTTCTCCTGTATACAATTACTAAAAAAGAGAAGAAGAAAAACTTTATAAAACTGGGTTGCTTAAATGTGCGTGGATGTAGTGCGGATGACAAGAAACAGATGATTGCTGATGTTATGAATGAAAAGAAGTTGGATGTCCTGGCCCTAAGCGAAACAAAGCTGAAGGGGGTAGGAGAGTTTCAGTGGGGGGAAATAAATGGGATTAAATCTGGAGTATCTGAGAGAGTTAGAGCAAAGGAAGGGGTAGCAGTAATGTTAAATGATCAGTTATGGAAGGAGAAAAGAGAATATGAATGTGTAAATTCAAGAATTATGTGGATTAAAGTAAAGGTTGGATGCGAGAAGTGGGTCATAATAAGCGTGTATGCACCTGGAGAAGAGAGGAATGCAGAGGAGAGAGAGAGATTTTGGGAGATGTTAAGTGAATGTATAGGAGCCTTTGAACCAAGTGAGAGAGTAATTGTGGTAGGGGACTTGAATGCTAAAGTAGGAGAAACTTTTAGAGAGGGTGTGGTAGGTAAGTTTGGGGTGCCAGGTGTAAATGATAATGGGAGCCCTTTGATTGAACTTTGTATAGAAAGGGGTTTAGTTATAGGTAATACATATTTTAAGAAAAAGAGGATAAATAAGTATACACGATATGATGTAGGGCGAAATGACAGTAGTTTGTTGGATTATGTATTGGTAGATAAAAGACTGTTGAGTAGACTTCAGGATGTACATGTTTATAGAGGGGCCACAGATATATCAGATCACTTTCTAGTTGTAGCTACACTGAGAGTAAAAGGTAGATGGGATACAAGGAGAATAGAAGCATCAGGGAAGAGAGAGGTGAAGGTTTATAAACTAAAAGAGGAGGCAGTTAGGGTAAGATATAAACAGCTATTGGAGGATAGATGGGCTAATGAGAGCATAGGCAATGGGGTCGAAGAGGTATGGGGTAGGTTTAAAAATGTAGTGTTAGAGTGTTCAGCAGAAGTTTGTGGTTACAGGAAAGTGGGTGCAGGAGGGAAGAGGAGCGATTGGTGGAATGATGATGTAAAGAGAGTAGTAAGGGAGAAAAAGTTAGCATATGAGAAGTTTTTACAAAGTAGAAGTGATGCAAGGAGGGAAGAGTATATGGAGAAAAAGAGAGAAGTTAAGAGAGTGGTGAAGCAATGTAAAAAGAGAGCAAATGAGAGAGTGGGTGAGATGTTATCAACAAATTTTGTTGAAAATAAGAAAAAGTTTTGGAGTGAGATTAACAAGTTAAGAAAGCCTAGAGAACAAATGGATTTGTCAGTTAAAAATAGGAGAGGAGAGTTATTAAATGGAGAGGTAGAGGTATTGGGAAGATGGAAGGAATATTTTGAGGAATTGTTAAATGTTGATGAAGATAGGGAAGCTGTGATTTCGTGTATAGGGCAAGGAGGAATAACATCTTGTAGGAGTGAGGAAGAGCCAGTTGTGAGTGTGGGGGAAGTTCGTGAGGCAGTAGGTAAAATGAAAGGGGGTAAGGCAGCCGGGATTGATGGGATAAAGATAGAAATGTTAAAAGCAGGTGGGGATATAGTTTTGGAGTGGTTGGTGCAATTATTTAATAAATGTATGGAAGAGGGTAAGGTACCTAGGGATTGGCAGAGAGCATGCATAGTTCCTTTGTATAAAGGCAAAGGGGATAAAAGAGAGTGCAAAAATTATAGGGGGATAAGTCTGTTGAGTGTACCTGGTAAAGTGTATGGTAGAGTTATAATTGAAAGAATTAAGAGTAAGACGGAGAATAGGATAGCAGATGAACAAGGAGGCTTTAGGAAAGGTAGGGGGTGTGTGGACCAGGTGTTTACAGTGAAACATATAAGTGAACAGTATTTAGATAAGGCTAAAGAGGTCTTTGTGGCATTTATGGATTTGGAAAAGGCGTATGACAGGGTGGATAGGGGGGCAATGTGGCAGATGTTGCAAGTGTATGGTGTAGGAGGTAGGTTACTGAAAGCAGTGAAGAGTTTTTACGAGGATAGTGAGGCTCAAGTTAGAGTATGTAGGAAAGAGGGAAATTTTTTCCCAGTAAAAGTAGGCCTTAGACAAGGATGTGTGATGTCACCGTGGTTGTTTAATATATTTATAGATGGGGTTGTAAGAGAAGTAAATGCGAGGGTCTTGGCAAGAGGCGTGGAGTTAAAAGATAAAGAATCACACACAAAGTGGGAGTTGTCACAGCTGCTCTTTGCCGATGACACTGTGCTCTTGGGAGATTCTGAAGAGAAGTTGCAGAGATTGGTGGATGAATTTGGTAGGGTGTGCAAAAGAAGAAAATTAAAGGTGAATACAGGAAAGAGTAAGGTTATGAGGATAACAAAAAGATTAGGTGATGAAAGATTGAATATCAGATTGGAGGGAGAGAGTATGGAGGAGGTGAACGTATTCAGATATTTGGGAGTGGACGTGTCAGCGGATGGGTCTATGAAAGATGAGGTGAATCATAGAATTGATGAGGGAAAAAGAGTGAGTGGTGCACTTAGGAGTCTGTGGAGACAAAGAACTTTGTCCTTGGAGGCAAAGAGGGGAATGTATGAGAGTATAGTTTTACCAACGCTCTTATATGGGTGTGAAGCGTGGGTGATGAATGTTGCAGCGAGGAGAAGGCTGGAGGCAGTGGAGATGTCATGTCTGAGGGCAATGTGTGGTGTGAATATAATGCAGAGAATTCGTAGTTTGGAAGTTAGGAGGAGGTGCGGGATTACCAAAACTGTTGTCCAGAGGGCTGAGGAAGGGTTGTTGAGGTGGTTCGGACATGTAGAGAGAATGGAGCGAAACAGAATGACTTCAAGAGTGTATCAGTCTGTAGTGGAAGGAAGGCGGGGTAGGGGTCGGCCTAGGAAGGGTTGGAGGGAGGGGGTAAAGGAGGTTTTGTGTGCGAGGGGCTTGGACTTCCAGCAGGCATGCGTGAGCGTGTTTGATAGGAGTGAATGGAGACAAATGGTTTTTAATACTTGACGTGCTGTTGGAGTGTGAGCAAAGTAACATTTATGAAGGGATTCAGGGAAACCGGCAGGCCGGACTTGAGTCCTGGAGATGGGAAGTACAGTGCCTGCACTCTGAAGGAGGGGTGTTAATGTTGCAGTTTAAAAACTGTAGTGTAAAGCACCCTTCTGGCAAGACAGTGATGGAGTGAATGATGGTGAAAGTTTTTCTTTTTCGGGCCACCCTGCCTTGGTGGGAATCGGCCGGTGTGATAATAAAAAAAAAAAATATATATATTATATATATATATATATATATATATATAATATATATATATATATATATATATATAATTATATATATATATATATATATATATATATATATATATATATATATATATATATATATATATATATATATATAAATATATATAAATATATATATATATATATATATATATATATATATATATATATATATATATATATATAAATATATATATATATATATATATATATATATATATATATATATATATATATATATATATATATATACATATATATATATATATATATATATATATATATATATATATATATATATATATATATATATATATATATATATATATTTATTATCACACTGGCCGATTCCCACCAAGGCAGGGTGGCCCGAAAAAGAAAAACTTTCATCATCATTCACTCCATCACTGTCTTGCCAGAAGGGTGCTTTACACTACAGTTTTTAAACTGCAACATTAACACCCCTCCTTCAGAGTGCAGGCACTGCACTTCCCATCTCCAGGACTCAAGTCCGGCCTGCCGGTTTCCCTGAACCCCTTCATAAATGTTACTTTGATCACACTCCAACAGCACGTCAAGTATTATAAACCATTTGTCTCCATTCACTCCTATCAAACACGCTCACGCATGCCTGCTGGAAGTCCAAGCCCCTCGCACACAAAACCTCCTTTTCCCCCTCTCTCCAACCTTTCCTAGGCCGACCCCTACCCCGCCTTCCTTCCACTACAGACTGATACACTCTTGAAGTCATTCTGTTTCGCTCCATTCTCTCTACATGTCTGAACCACCTCAACAACCCTTCCTCAGCCCTCTGGACAACAGTTTTGGTAATCCCGCACCTCCTCCTAACTTCCAAACTACGAATTCTCTGCATTATATTCACACCACACATTGCCCTCAGACATGACATCTCCACTGCCTCCAGCCTTCTCCTCACTGCAACATTCATCACCCATGCTTCACACCCATATAAGAGCGTTTGTAAAACTATACTCTCATACATTCCCCTCTTTGCCTCCAAGGACAAAGTTCTTTGTCTCCACAGACTCCTAAGTGCACCACTCACTCTTTTCCCCTCATCAATTCTATGATTCACCTCATCTTTCATAGACCCATCCGCTGACGCGTCCACTCCCAAATATCTGAATACATTCACCTCCTCCATACTCTCTCCCTCCAATCTGATATTCAATCTATCATCACCTAATCTTTTTGTTATCCTCATAAGCTTACTCTTCCCTGTATTCACCTTTAATTTTCTTCTTTTGCACACCCTACCAAATTCATCCACCAATCTCTGCAACTTCTCTTCAGAATCTCCCAAGAGCACAGTGTCATCAGCAAAGAGCAGCTGTGACAACTCCCACTTTGTGTGTGATTCTTTATCTTTTAACTCCACGCCTCTTGCCAAGACCCTCGCATTTACTTCTCTTACAACCCCATCTATAAATATATTAAACAACCACGGTGACATCACACATCCTTGTCTAAGGCCTACTTTTACTGGGAAATAATTTCCCTCTTTCCTACATACTCTAACTTGAGCCTCACTATCCTCGTAAACACTCTTCACTGCTTTCAGTAACCTACCTCCTACACCATACACTTGCAACATCTGCCACATTGCCCCCTAATCCACCCTGTCATACGCCTTTTCCAAATCCATAAATGCCACAAAGACCTCTTATATATATATATATATATATATATATATATATATATATATATATATATATATATATATATATATATATATATATATATATGTCGTGCCGAATATGAAAAACTGGTCAATTAGCAAGAACTCAATTAAAATTAAGTCCTTTCTAAAAATTTGTCTTATACGTTTAAAGATATATTTTTTTCATTAATGCTGATGTAAAAATTTATAATTTTGCACCAAAAGGAACTTAGAAAAATTACCTAACCTTATTATAACAAGCGCAATTTATTTTAGCCTAACCCAACTAAATATATTTTAGATTTGTTTACAGTAATTTAATACTAAACGAACATAGTGAAATATATTTTTTTCGTTAGGTTCAGAATGATTTTGGCAAAATTATTGCATACGCAAATTTTCGCTTGTCGTATATGGCAAGATGAGCGTTGCTATTTTAGCCAAGATGGCAAGTTGTGCCTATTCGGCACGACATATATATATATATATATATATATATATATATATATATATATATATATATATATATATATATATATATATATATATATATATATATATATATATATATATATATATATATATATAAAATAGTCCCAGTGGGACTGTTTGTGTTCTTTGGGAGGAGCTGGTCTACTGGAGGAATCTGTAAGGGTGTCCCACCGAATCGCTGCTTCAGTAAACCTGGGGTCTTGAGCTCCTACCACGTCTCTAAAGCGTTCAGGAACAATCTTCTTGACTAATGCACTGGAAGCCAAACACGAAGACAGAAAAGCAGGTAAAGCAACATGCGTTGCTTTGCGCACCCCTATACCTCCCAGTCGCACTGGGAGGGTTGCCTGATCCCATTGCTGATCCTCTAGTGACAGGTTCAGTGCCTTCTTAAGGGTTGACCTCAGGTGTGCGTTATATTCGTCGAGTGTTGTGTTGTCAAAAGAGGGTGCACACCTCAAGAAGTAAGTGAGCCTTGGAATAGTAAGGCACCTTGTGAGGAGATACAGAGCATCATGGGCATCAAGATTGCTTATACTCTCCTCCTTTCTCATCAGGTCATTCAATTTGTTCTTGAGGACTGTGTCGATGGCCTGGTAACCCAGCGTTGCTCCCAAGAGGGTACTGTTGGACGGAGTGGTAGTAGAGACTTCTGGGAGGATTCTTCGCACAGCATTCATTATTTCCTGGTTCACTGTGATGATTTCACAATTGGAGGGATTGAGGATGAGTCCCAAGTCTTCTCCCTGTGTTTTCACCAGTTGTAGGTCCCCTACCAGGGACTCTTCAGTACCTGCCAGAGTGCCATCATCCAGGTACCAGATGTTGAGCTCGCTGCATAGGCTGGAAGTTAGTTCTCTTACTGCCAAGCAGAAGAGAAGTGTATCTAGTGGGTCACCCTGCTGAACACCTTCTGATGAGAGAATTTCATGTTCTCCAAACAAAAGAATTGAGGGTTTGCTGTAGCTGGCTGAAATGAAGGGAAAAAGACTGGGGAAGCGATCCCGAACAGCTGGCAAGACAGCATCTCTCTTTACCATATTAAAGGCATTTCTAAAATCAAGTTTGACTACGGCCTTGTCTTCTGGTAGGTCCCTGATGTAGGCCCTTGCCACATAAGCTGCAGCTTCACTGCCTTGAGGGACGCCAAAGCCCAGTTGGTGTGGCTGGAGTAAACTGGCAGCTTCTAGGCGAATGTTTCTTACTGCTGCTTTGGCAACGAGACGGCGAAGAGTGTTTCCAACCACAATGGGTCTGATTCCCCCATCCTTCTTCAATGCGCACAGTGAGGCTCCAAATAAGAAAGGTTTAATTTCTTCTGGGATTCGCCCAGCCAGGCAGTTGTTGACGAAAGTTGTTAACTCGGTGAGAAGTGATGCAGATGCACCGAGTACTGGATTTACCATCTCCTTGAGGTGCTGAGGTCGAATTCCAGTGTAACCTTCTGCAGATCCTGCAGGAAATGACACAATCGCCTTATAGACTTCCGATTCAGGCAAAATTAATTATTCAGTGATGGGGTCTGCTTGGGCTGTGGTCTCATCTTTGGGGGCTACAGTGTCGTCACTTGTAATTATTCGGATTGCTCCCACTGTGTTACCTTCTTCAATTTTTTTGCTAACCTGTGCGCAAATTTTCTCGTTTTCAGTGGGACTTTTCTTGGGTCTACCATTGTGGTTCCTGCGATGATGGGGCAGAGGGACACAATTATCCGTTCTTGGGTAGTTGCGCACTGCCTTGATAACTGACGTGGTTAGCAGTTTGCCTCGTCTCTCAGGAACTGCAAGACAGACATTGCCGATATATATATATATAATATATATATATATATATATATATATATATATATATATATATATATATATATATATATATATATATATATATATATATATATATATACATACATATATATATATATATATATATATATATATATATATATATATATATATATATATATATATATATATATATATATATATATATATATATATATATATATATATATATATATATATATATATATATATATATATATATATATATATATATAGCTAAGATACACACGGGTAAAGAATCTACTCGTGCTTGTTTTCATTGCCCTCGCTTGCGCTGCTAAGTTTGTTTGCTCGGTGAATTATTGACTGCCTGGCGCTCCAGACCATCAATCTACCACCTGTGTTCCTAATAGACTGGCTTCAGAATTTCAGTACACGTGTATCCTAGCAGAAGACTGAGGTTGTTAAAGGAATGTATAAGTGCCATTTTGCCACTTTTTTGTCTCGAAATTATTTAATTTACTTGATAATACTCCATTATTTTTGCCTTAATGCTGGCGTGAAGCACTTTATCCTAGGAGATGGAGTTACCTCCCACTTCTTAGATTAAATCTGAATACCTTCCATTGCACAGGCGCTGTATGACACCTACTAGTTTAGCGCTTCACTAAAATAAGATTCTAAAGGGGATCAATCTGTTAGGCCTGATATATCCTATGAAAAGAGTAAAACTTTTTTTTTTGGGTATAGGCTGTGTAGGTGCATATATTGTTGAATTATGTGTAATAAGAGAAGAATTCCTCCTCGAGTCGACTTTAAACTTTACTTGTTGATGGTCTTTCCTGAAATAAAACTTCGCTTTAATTTTAAGTTGTGTATGTTTTAATTTTCCGATTTTATTAGGCATATTAATTTCTGTGTAAAATCTTTGGAATGTTTCTTCTGATTAGAAACAAGTCAGTGTTTGACCTTATAGGTTTTTCCTATATTAAATAATAATGTATTTTTTTATGCACACAGCGTATGCCATCAAGATCATTGTAAAATGTTTGTTAAGTATCAAAAGTATTTTCTTAAGAACATAAGAACATAAGAAAGGAGGAACACTGCAGCAGGCCTGTTGGCCCATACTAAGCAGGTCCTTTACAATTCATCCCACTAACAAGCATTTGACCAACCCAATTTTCAATTCTACTAAAGAAATAAGCTCTGATGTGCAAGTCCCACTCAAATCCAACCCCTCCCACTCATGTACTTATCCAACCTAAATTTGAAACTACCCAAAGTCCCAGCCTCAATAACCCAACTAGGTTTTCTTGTTATCTGAAAATGTTTCTTCATCTAGGCTGTATAGCTGGTGTTTCTTAGTTGACTCTCTGAATTAATACTATAGAGTTGTCTATTTCCTGATTTTCCATTTTTTTCGGGGTGGGGGGGGGGTGAAGAAATGGGAATAATAGTGTATATGTGATGACTTGTAACTATCTCTCGTGATTTCATTCGAATCTTCAACGCAACTTTTTTTAGATGCAAAAGAAACTTGCCACAATGTGTGCTGTTCATTTTGCGTGTATTGACTTACAGGCTGGTGTTATGAAATACCGGAATACCTCTCTGAGATCGGGCAGCAACTGAATAACTTCTAGCCTATTCCTCACTCCATACCCATCTAATTAACTGTAGCGCAAGAGTATGTTAATACATATGAGGCTTATTAACTAGGCCCCAAAGGTGGTTAGCAGGAGTACATTTACCTGGAGTTTACCTGGAGAGAGTTCCGGGGGTCAACGCCCCCGCGGCCCGGTCTGTGACCAGGCCTCCTGGTGGATCAGAGCCTGATCAACCAGGCTGTTACTGCTGGCTGCACACAAACCAACGTACGAGCCACAGCCCGGCTGATCAGGAACCGACTTTAGGTGCTTGTCCAGTGCCAGCTTGAAGACTGCCAGGGGTCTGTTGGTAATCCCCCTTATGTATGCTGGGAGGCAGTTGAACAGTCTCGGGCCCCTGACACTTATTGTATGGTCTCTTAACGTGCTAGTGACACCCCTGCTTTTCATTGGGGGGATGTTGCATCGTCTGCCAAGTCTTTTGCTTTCGTAGTGAGTGATTTTCGTGAGCAAGTTCGGTACTAGTCCCTCTAGGATTTTCCAGGTGTATATAATCATGTATCTCTCCCGCCTGCGTTCCAGGGAATACAGGTTCAGGAACCTCAAGCACTCCCAGTAATTGAGGTGTTTTATCTCCGTTATGCGCGCCGTGAAGGTTCTCTGTACACTTTCTAGGTCAGCAATTTCACCCGCCTTGAAAGGTGCTGTTAGTGTGCAGCAATATTCCAGCCTAGATAGAACAAGTGATCTGAAGAGTGTCATCATGGGCTTGGCATCCCTAGTTTTGAAGGTTCTCATTATCCATCCTGTCATTTTTCTAGCAGATGCGATCGATACAATGTTATGGTCCTTGAAGGTGAGATCCTCCGACATGATCACTCCCAGGTCTTTGACGTTGGTGTTTCGCTCTATTTTGTGACCAGAATTTGTTTTGTACTCTGATGAAGATTTAATTTCCTCGTGTTTACCATATCTGAGTAATTGAAATTTCTCATCGTTGAACTTCATATTGTTTTCTGCAGCCCAATGAAAGATTTGGTTGATGTCCGCCTGGAGCCTTGCAGTGTCTGCAATGGAAGACACTGTCATGCAGATTCGGGTGTCATCTGCAAAGGAAGACACGGTGCTGTGGCTGACATCCTTGTCTATGTCAGATATGAGGATGAGGAACAGGATGGGAGCGAGTACTGTGCCTTGTGGAACAGAGCTTTTCACCGTGCCTGCCTCGGACTTTACTCTGTTGACTACTACTCTCTGTGTTCTGTTAGTGAGGAATTTTTAGATCCATCGACCGACTTTTCCTGTTATTCCTTTAGCACGGATTTTGTGCGCTATTACGCCATGGTCACACTTGTCGAAGGCTTTTGCAAAGTCTGTATATATTACATCTGCATTCTTTTTGTCTTCTAGTGCATCTAGGACCTTGTCGTAGTGATCCAATAGTTGAGACAGACAGGAGCGACCTGTTCTAAACCCATGTTGCCCTGGGTTGTGTAACTGATGGGTTTCTAGATGGGTGGTGATCTTGCTTCTTAGGATTCTTTCAAAGATTTTTATGATATGGGATGTTAGTGCTATCGGTCTGTAGTTCTTTGCGGTTGCTTTACTGCCCCCTTTGTGGAGCGGGGCTATGTCTGTTGTTTTTAGTAACTGTGGGACGACCCCCGTGTCCATGCTTCCTCTCCATAGGATGGTAAAGGCTCGTGATAGGGGCTTCTTGCAGTTCTTGATGAACACGGAGTTCCATGAGTCTGGCCCTGGGGCAGAGTGCATGGGCATGTCATTTATCGCCTGTTCGAAGTCATTTGGCGTCAGGATAACATCAGATAGGCTTGTGTTAACCAAATTCTGTGGCTCTCTCATAAAAAATTCATTTTGATCTTCGACTCTCAGTCTGGTTAGTGGCTTGCTAAAAGCTGAGTCATATTGGGACTTGAGTAGCTCACTCATTTCCTTGCTGACATCTGTGTAGGACCCATCTTGTTTAAGTAAGGGCCCAATACTGGACGTTGTTCTCGACTTTGATTTGGCATAGGAGAAGAAATACTTTGGGTTTCTTTCGATTTCATTTATGGCTTTTAGTTCTTCCCGCGATTCCTGACTCCTATAAGATTCCTTTAGCTTAAGTTCGATGTTTGCTATTTCTCTGACGAGTGTCTCCCTACGCATTTCAGATAGATTGACCTCTTTTAGCCGCTCTGTTATTCTTTTCCGTCGCCTGTAAAGAGAGCGCCTGTCTCTTTCTATTTTACATCTACTCCTCCTTTTTCTTAGAGGAATAAGTCTTGTGCATACATCGAGTGCCACCAAGTTAATCTGTTCTAGGCATAAGTTGGGGTCTGTGTTGCTTAGTATATCTTCCCAGCTTATATCGGTTAGGACTTGGTTAACTTGGTCCCACTTTATGTTTTTGTTATTGAAGTTGAATTTGGTGAATGCTCCCTCGTGACTAATCTCATTTTGTCGGTCTGGGGCTCTGCGCATACATGTCTGAACCTCAATTATGTTGTGATCTGAGTATATTGTTTTTGATATGGTGACATTTCTTATCAGATCATCATTGTTAGTGAAGATGAGGTCTAGTGTATTCTCCATTCTAGTAGGCTGTATTATTTGCTGGTTTAAATTGAATTTTGTGCAGAGATTTAAAAGCTCGTGTGAGTGTGAGTTTTCATCAGAGCTGCCTCCTGGTGTTATTACTGCAACAATATTATTTGCTATATTCCTCCATTTTAGGTGCCTTAAGTTGAAATTCCCCAGGAGCAAGATGTTGGGTGCAGGAGCTTGAAGATTTTCCAGACAGTGGTCAATTTTTAACAGCTGTTCCTGGAATTGCTGGGATGTTGCATCCGGAGGCTTGTAGACTACCACAATGACTAGGTTTTGGTTCTCGACCTTTACTGCTAAAACTTCCACTACATCATTTGAGGCATTAAGCAGTTCTGTGCAAACAAATGACTCTGCAATGTACAGGCCAACCCCCCCTCCCTTTTGCCTGTTCACTCTGTCACATCTGTATAGGTTGTAACCTGGGATCCATATTTCGTTGTCTAAGTGATCCTTTATGTGGGTCTCAGTGAAAGCCGCGAACATTGCCTTTGCCTCTGCAAGCAGTCCACGGATGAAAGGTATTTTGTTGTTTGTTGCTGGCTTTAGACCCTGTATATTTGCAAAGAAGAATGTTATCGGACTGGTGGCATTGTTGGTACTGGGGGGGGGGATTTTTTTTCCGGCATTAGTATCTGTATCTGTTGGTTTGGAGTGGAGGCCATCGACTGTGGTTCCACTCCAGGAATGACTGGATTTGGTGTACAATTTCTGCCATTTGGATATACAGTATACCTACAAATTATGTCTTAGCTATTACAAGCAAAATTCTGTGTATATTTACTTAATTTGTATAATATCATATTTTCATTAATAAGATCATTAGATATATCTGGTAGGTTATTATGCTATCCATCTCTATTTTCTTAATAATTACGTATTACTCTAGAAAGTGACCAGATGGCAGGCTTATTAACATTTAGTTTTATCATATCTGTGTGTTTGCCAAATTGCCAGAAAAAGTGTATTCCTGTGATATTTAGATTTATTATTTACTTTTGACCAATTATTATTCAAAATGCTTATCATGATCATTCAGAGTACTTTGGGTAGTTTATCAGCTTTATCATATAAGAAAAAAAAAATGTAAGATGGAATCCATAAGAAATAAGCATTAAATTCTCTTTCTTTGATTTTTTTTTAAGTAATATGCGTTCTGGGCGTCTCAGTGAACGAGTTGTTAGACACAGTGTGAGACAAGTGCCTTTACGGATGACAGAATCGGTAATGATCAATGTGTCAAGTTCAGTATCACAAATTAACTTTAATGCTGTTAGGATGGTAAACAGTTCCGTATTAAGTCCAACTGTAATCATTATTTCTAACCAAACATGATTTCTAAACTTCTCATCTAGGAAGGTGGCACCAAGAGCAGGTGCAGCTTTGCCAGTAGATTCCTTCTGAGATACATCAGTGTATATTATTTGTGATATATTATTACAAACACAAAAGCGAGACATTACATGGACTAGATGGTCAAAACTCCTCCTGATATAGTTGTCATGATCACACATGGTAGGATGGTCAATGCTCCCCCAATCCTGGTCGTTAGAACCACGCTAACTGTAGTAGTGTAAACCACATCAGCCCTGACATTTTTGTCATTGTTTTCAAGTCCACATTAAACTTAGTAGTCAAGATTACATCTGCCCGGTCGTCACTACCTCACCCGACCTGCTTGTCAAGAGTATACTAAATCCTGTCTTCAAGACGACACCAAACCCTCTTATCAGGACCACGCCAGACGTGGTCATCACTATCACACCATCCTGGTCATCACGATGACAACATCCTTGTCATCACGATCATACTATCGTGGTCATCACGATCACACCATCCTGGTCATCACGATGACAATATCCTGGTCATCACGATCACACCATCCTGGTCATCACGATGACAACATCCTGGTCAACACGATGACAACATCCTGGTCATCACGATCACACTATCGTGGTCATCACGATCACACCATCCTGATCATCACGATCACACCATCCTGATCATCACGATCACATCATCCTGATCATCACGATCACATCATCCTGATCATCACGATCACATCATCCTGATCATCACGATCACATCATCCTGATCATCACGATCACACCATCCTGGTCATCACGATGACACCATCCTGGTCATCACATCACACCATCCTGATCATCACGATCACACCATCCTGGTCATCACGATCACACTATCGTGGTCATCACGATCACACCATCCTGATCATCACGATCACACCATCCTGGTCATCACGATCACACCATCCTGGTCATCACGATCACACCATCCTGATCATCACGATCACACCATCCTGGTCATCACGATCACACCATCCTGATCATCACGATCACACCATCCTGGTCATCACGATCACACCATCCTGATCATCACGATCACACCATCCTGATCATCACATCACACCATCCTGATCATCACGATCACACCATCCTGATCATCACGATCACACCATCCTGGTCATCACGACCACACCATCCTGATCATCACATCACACCATCCTGATCATCACGATCACACCATCCTGATCATCACATCACACCATCCTGATCATCACGATCACACCATCCTGATCATCACGATCACACCATCCTGATCATCACGATCACACCATCCTGGTCATCACGATCACACCATCCTGATCATCACGATCACGCCATCCTGATCATCACGATCACTCCATCCTGGTCATCACGATCACACCATCCTGATCATCACGATCACACCATCCTGGTCATCACAATCATATCATTCTGGGAGGAAAAAATAGGAGTGAACCAAAAAATGCAAAATGCCCATACTACAACCCATACCACAACCCATGCCACAACCCATACCACAACAGATGACTCGAAACTATATAGTCACTCACTGAGAAAAATGGAAAAAAAAACTTCAGTTAATCCAACCCCCACACATAGTGCTAACCCAGACCCATCCTAGCGCTACTGCCGCACACCGCACTGGGGCTGGGGGACAGTAGACTCAGCCCCCAGCCTTTGTGCCAGTTCACACTCTGCTAGGGACTCTACCACAGTCACTGCTTAAACCATAAATATACAACCATCATTGCAAAAAACTATAGCCCTTATTACAGATGTAGTGGAGGAATCGTCTTCTGGGGAAAGTAGTTCCCCTGAAGCAGGACGCGGTGGCCCTGGCTTGGATACCGTGGATTATAGTTCAGTCCTAGAAACTGTACAAATTGAGAACACACCCACCAAACATTCTACCCAACCAAAAGCGAAATTGTGCAAAATGTATGTTTGGGCCATCTGTTATTATGTAAAATCAGGAAAAACAAATGGGACATGCAGCTTCGAGCATCCCAAAAAATGTCGTGACCTGTCTAAAGGAGTGTGCCGTCCTCCATCCTATAAATTCTTTCATCCAGGAATGTGCCACTCTTCTGTCCTCCAAAAAGAGTGCTACATCACCAGCTGCCTTGCATACTATCTAAAACGGACCAGGAGGTACAGACCTCATAAGACAAACAATAGTAGTTACGACAACCCCAGTCCAAGAAACATTTTAGTGGCAGGAAGCGAGAAAAGAATGGAATGAAATAACAAAAATAGTCCATCACCTTGGAGCCTTGATGGACTGGAGACACCGCCAGTGGCCCCCCCATGGCCCTCCAGAACTACAAATACTGATGCCAATAACAAAATCCCCCCAACAAACACAGAATACGACCTCGTTTATGAGAACATAACATGAGAATGGAGAAACACTGCAGAAGGCCTACTGGCCCATACAAGGAAGGTCCTTATCAGAAAGACCTCTACCCAAAGCTACCCAAGAAGTTACTTCTGTACCCAATGACACCAATTAAACCCAACCCCTCCTACTCCCATATTTGTCCAATCTCTTTTTAAAGCTACCCAAGGTCTTAGCCTTTATCGCCCAACTGGGAAGATTGTTCCATGCATCCACAACTCTGTTAGAAAACTAGTACTTACCTATGTCTTTTCTAAATCTAAATTTATCCAACTTAAATCCATTATTTCTGGTTCTTACCTGGTTCGACACCCTAGAGGAGTCAAAGGAGATGTCTGCAGCCTTCACAGACACCAACACAAAAAGTCACTATGACAACGAAATATGGATGAATGGGTACAACCTTCTTAGATGTCACAGAAAAAAACATACATCAATGGGGGAGCGACTCATTTGATTCCGTACAAATGGGTCGCTCATATGTACGGAGATGCTGAACACCACAAATGATGTAGTTGAAGTTCTAACAATAAAGATCGAGAACCAAAACCTAGTCATCGTGGTTGTATATCGTTATAACCCTCTTAGTTATAACGATCACACCATCCTGACCATCACGATCCCACCGTCCTGGTTACCACGATCACACCATCCTGGCCATAATGATCACACCATCCTGGTCATAGCGATCATACCATCCTGGTTATAACGATCAAACCATCCTGCCTGTCAAGAAAGTACCAAATCTTGTTGTCTAGACGAAATCAAACCTGATGGTCATTGCACCAGGAGACCTGATGGTCACTACACCAGGAGACCTGAAGGTCAATACACCAGGAGACCTGATGGTCACTGTACCAGGAGACCTGATGATCACTACAACAGGAAACCTGATATTCACTGCATCAGGAGACGTGATGGTCACTACGCCATGAGACCTGATAGTAACTGCACCAGGACACGTGATAGTAACTAAACCAGAGACCTGATGGTCACTACACCAGGGACCTGATGGTAGCTGCAACAGGATACCTGATGGTCACTACACCAGGGACCTGATGGTAATTGCAACAGGATACCTGATGGTCACTACACCAGGAGACCTGACGGTAACTGTAACAGGAGAACTGATAGCACTATGCCAGGACACCTGATGGTTACTACACCAGGAGTCCTGATGGTAACTACACCATGAGACCTGATGGTAACTACACCAGTATACCTGATCGTGACGACAGCACCAGCAGGTCACTCAGAGGCGAATGGCTCTCATAGGAATATTTGCCTGTAAATTTAAAACCAAAAAGAAAGGATTAAAGGAAAAATAGCTGAGAGGGTTGTGTTTACCAAACTGGTGAGCGTCCTCAGGGAAGTGCTGAGAGGAGGGGATGATGTTAACTAATTTTCAAGAGAATGGATGAGTTGAGGGTTCAAGACTGCAGACTGAACACGAGGCAACGAAAACTGTGGATAAGCAGGATGAACCGGGAAAAGAAATAGCTGAAGATAGAACAAGAAGAAGCAGAATGTAGTGAATGAAGAGTATTTAGGCACAATAGGAATGTAAAACACACGTAGAAGAGTGTAGTGAATTGCCAGTAACAAATTCACCAGGAATAAAAAACACATGTAGAAAAAGTTAAGTGAGTGAAGGATATTGATCACAATAGGAATGTAAAACACGTGTAGCAGAATGTAACGAACTCAGTACTAGATTCACCAGCAATGTAAAATAAAAGTATTTTGAAAGAATACAGTGTATATCCTTGAGATAAACAGTGTACAGCACTACATAAAAGGAAATTAAATAATAATAATAGTAATAATAATAATAATAATAATAATAATAATAATAATAATAATAATAATAATAATAATAATAATAATAAAAATAGTGAAGTGTTGCAGTGTGGGTAAGTCCTGCCCTCACACCCACCCTACACCCACCACCCGCCCAACACCCACCACCCGCCCTACACCACCACCCGCCCTACACCCACCACCCGCCCTACACCACCACCCGCCCTACACCCACCACCCACCCTACACCCACCACCCACCCTACACCCACCACCCGCCCTACACCCACCACCCGCCCTACACCCACCACCCGCCCTACACCCACCACCCACCCTACACCCACCACCCGCCCTACACCCACCACCCGCCCTACACCCACCACCCCCCCAAAACCCACCACCCGCCCTCCACCCCCCCCCCCCCCTACACCCACCACCCACCCTAAACCCACCACCCGCCCTACACCCACCACCCACCTTACACCCACCACCCGCCCTAAACCCACCACCCGCCCTACACCCACCACCCACCCTACACCCACCACCCGCCCTAAACCCACCACCCGCCCTACACCCACCACCCGCCCTACAAACACCACCCACCCTAAACCCACCACCCCCCCAACACCCACCACCCACCCTACACCCACCACCCGCCCTACACCCACCACCCACCCTACACCCACCACCCGCCCTACACCCACCACCCACCCTAAACCCACCACCCGCCCTACACCCGCCACCCACCCTACACCACCCACCCTACACCACCCACCCTACACCCACCACCCACCCTACACCACCACCCACCCTACACCCACCACCCACCCTACACCAACCACCCACCCTACACCCACCACCCGCCCTACACCCACCACCCGCCCTACACCCACCACCCGCCCTACACCCACCACCCGCCCTACACCCACCACCCACCCTATACCCACCACCCACCCTACACCCACCACCCACCCTACACCCACCACCCACCCTACACCCACCACCCGCCCTACACCCACCACCCACCCTACACCCACCACATACCCTAAACCCACCACCCACCCTACACCACCACCCACCCTACACCCACCACCCACCCTATACCCACCACCCGCCCTACACCCACCACCCACCCTACATCACCACCCACCCTACACCCACCACCTACCCTACCCCCACCACCCACCCTACACCACCACCCACCCAACACCCCCCCCCCCCCCCACACCACCACCCACCCTACACCCACCACCCACCCTACACCCACCACCCACCCTACACCCACCACCCACCCTACACCCACCACGCACCCTACACCACCACCCACCCTACCCCCACCACCCACCCTACACCACCACCCACCCTACACCCACCACCCACCCTACACCCACCACCCGCCCTACACCCACCACCCGCCCTACACCCACCACCCACCCTACACCACCACCCGCCCTACACCCACCACCCACCCTACACCACCACCCACCCTACACCACCACCCACCCTACACCCACCACCCGCCCTACACCACCACCCGCCCTACACCCACCACCCACCCTACACCCACCACCCACCCTACACCCACCACCCACCCTACACCCACCACTCACCCTACACCACCACCCACCCTACACCCCCCCCCCCCCCCACACCCCCCACCCACCCTACACCACCACCCACCCTACACCCACCACCCACCCTACACCCACCACCCGCCCTACACCCACCACCCACCCTACACCACCACCCTCCCTACACCCACCACCCACCCTACACCCACCACCCACCCTACACCCACCACCCACCCTACACCCACCACCCACCCTACACCACCACCCACCCTACACCACCACACACCCTACACCACCACCCACCCTACACCCACCACCCGCCCTACACCACCACCCGCCCTACACCCACCACCCACCCTACACCCACCACCCACCCTACACCCACCACCCACCCTACACCCACCACCCACCCTACACCACCACCCACCCTACACCCCCCCCCCCCCCAACACCCACCACCCACCCTACACCACCACCCACCCTACACCCACCACCCACCCTACACCCACCACCCGCCCTACACCCACCACCCACCCTACACCACCACCCGCCCTACACCCACCACCCACCCTACACCCACCACCCACCCTACACCCACCACCCACCCTACACCCACCACCCGCCCTACATCCACCACCCGCCCTACACCCACCACCCACCCTACACCCACCACCCCCCCTCCACCCACCACCCCCCCTACCCCACCCCCCCCCCTACACCCACCACCCACCCTACACCCACAACCCACCATACACCACCACCCACCCTACACCCACCACCCACCCTACACCCACCACCCACCCAACACCCACCACCCACCCTACACCCACCACCCGCCCAACACCCACCACCCACCCTACACCCACCACTCACCCTACACCCACCACCCACCCTTCACCCACCACCCACCCTACACCACCACCCGCCCTACACCCACCACCCACCCTACATCACCACCCACCCTACACCCACCACCTACCCTACACCCACCACCCACCCTACACCACCACCAACCCTACACCCACCACCCACCCTACACCCACCACCCACCCTACACCCACCACCCGCCCTACACCCACCACCCACCCTACACCACCACCCACTCTACACTCACCACGCACCCTACACCACCACCCACCCTACACCCACCACCCACCCTACACCACCACCCACCCTACACCCACCACCCACCCTACACCCACCACCCGCCCTACTCCCACCACCCACCCTACACCACCACCCGCCCTACACCCACCACCCACCCTACACCACCACCCACCCTACACCACCACCCGCCCTACACCCACCACCCACCCTACACCACCACCCGCCCTACACCCACCACCCACCCTACACCACCACCCACCCTACACCCACCACCCACCCTACACCCACCACCCGCCCTACTCCCACCACCCACCCTACACCACCACCCGCCCTACACCCACCACCCACCCTACACCACCACCCACCCTACACCACCACCCGCCCTACACCCACCACCCACCCTACACCACCACCCGCCCTACACCCACCACCCACCCTAAACCCACCACCCACCCTACACCCACCACCCACCCTACACCCACCCCCCCCCCAAAACCCACCACCCACCCTACACCCACCACCCACCCTACACCCACCACCCGCCCTACACCCACCACCCGCCCTACACCCACCACCCACCCAAAAACCACCACCCGCCCTACACCCACCACCCACCCTACACCCACCACCCACCCTAAACCCACCACCCGCCCTACACCCACCACCCACCTTACACCCACCACCCGCCCTAAACCCACCACCCGCCCTACACCCACCACCCACCCTACACCCACCACCCGCCCTAAACCCACCACCCGCCCTACACCCACCACCCGCCCTACACCCACCACCCACCCTAAACCCACCACCCGCCCTACACCCACCACCCACCCTACACCCACCACCCGCCCTACACCCACCACCCACCCTACACCCACCACCCGCCCTACACCCACCACCCACCCTAAACCCACCACCCGCCCTACCCCCGCCACCCACCCTACACCCACCACCCACCCTACACCACCCACCCTACACCCACCACCCACCCTACACCACCACCCACCCTACACCCACCACCCACCCTACACCAACCACCCACCCTACACCCACCACCCGCCCTACACCCACCACCCGCCCTACACCCACCACCCGCCCTACACCCACCACCCACCCTATACCCACCACCCACCCTACACCCACCACCCACCCTACACCCACCACCCACCCTACACCCACCACCCGCCCTACACCCACCACCCACCCTACACCCACCACATACCCTACACCCACCACCCACCCTACACCACCACCCACCCTACACCCACCACCCACCCTATACCCACCACCCGCCCTACACCCACCACCCACCCTACATCACCACCCACCCTACACCCACCACCAACCCAACACCCACCAGCCACCATACACCACCACCCACCCAACACCCACCACCCACCCTGCACCACCACCCACCCTACACCCACCACCCACCCTACACCCACCACCCACCCTACACCCACCACCCACCCTACACCCACCACGCACCCTAAACCACCACCCACCCTACACCCACCACCCACCCTACACCACCACCCACCCTACACCCACCACCCACCCTACACCCACCACCCGCCCTACACCCACCACCCGCCCTACACCCACCACCCACCCTACACCACCACCCGCCCTACACCCACCACCCACCCTACACCACCTCCCACCCTACACCACCACCCACCCTACACCCACCACCCGCCCTACACCACCACCCGCCCTACACCCACCACCCACCCTACACCCACCACCCACCCTACACCCACCACCTACCCTACACCCACCACCCACCCTACACCCACCACCCACTCTACACCCCCCACCCACCCCACACCCACCACCCATCCTACTCCACCACCCACCCTACACCCACCACCCACCCTACACCCACCACCCGCCCTACACCCACCACCCACCCTACACCACCACCCGCCCTACACCCACCACCCACCCTACACCAACCACCCACCCTACACCCACCACCCACCCTACACCCACCACCCACCCTACACCACCACCCACCCTACACCCACCACCCGCCCTACACCACCACCCGCCCTACACCCACCACCCACCCTACACCCACCACCCACCCTACACCCACCACCTACCCTACAACCACCCACCCTACACCCACCACCCACGCTACACCCCCCACCCACCCAACACCCACCACCCACCCTACTCCACCACCCACCCTACACCCACCACCCACCCTACACCCACCACCCGCCCTACACCCACCACCCACCCTACACCACCACCCGCCCTACACCCACCACCCACCCTACACCCACCACCCACCCTACACCCACCACCCACCCTACACCCACCACCCACCCTACACCCACCACCCGCCCTACATCCACCACCCGCCCTACACCCACCACCCACCCTACACCCACCACCCACCCTACACCCACCACCCACCCTACACCCACAACCCACCCTACACCACCACCCACCCTACAGCCAACACCCACCCTACACCCACCACCCACCCTACACCCACCACCCACCCTACACCCACCACCCGCCCAACACCCACCACCCACCCTACACCCACCACCCACCCTACACCCACCACCCACCCTTCACTACCACCCACCCTACACCACCACCCGCCCTACACCCACCACCCACCCTACATCACCACCCACCCTACACCCCCCACCTACCCTACACCCACCACCCACCCTACACCACCACCCACCCTACACCCACCACCCACCCTACACCCACCACCCACCCTACACCCACCACCCGCCCTACACCCACCACCCACCCTACACCACCACCCACTCTACACCCACCACGCACCCTACACCACCACCCACCCAACACCCACCACCCACCCTACACCACCACCCACCCTACACCCACCACCCACCCTACACCCACCACCCGCCCTACTCCCACCACCCACCCTACACCACCACCCGCCCTACACCCACCACCCACCCTACACCACCACCCACCCTACACCACCACCCGCCCTACACCCACCACCCACCCTACACCACCACCCCCCCTACACCCACCACGCACCCTACACCACCACCCACCCTACACCCACCACCCACCCTACACCACCACCCACCCTACACCCACCACCCACCCTACACCCACCACCCGCCCTACTCCCACCACCCACCCTACACCACCACCCGCCCTACACCCACCACCCACCCTACACCACCACCCACCCTACACCACCACCCGCCCTACACCCACCACCCACCCTACACCACCACCCGCCCTACACCCACCACCCACCCTAAACCCACCACCCACCCTACACCCACCACCCACCCTACACCCACCACCCACCCTACACCCCCACCCACCCTACACACACCACCCACCCTACACCACCACCCACCCTACACCCACCACCCACCCTACACCCACCACCCGCCCTACACCCACCACCCACTCTACACCACCACCTGCCCTACACCCACCACCCACCCTACACCACCACCCACCCTACACCACCACCCGCCCTACACCCACCACCCACCCTACACCACCACCCGCCCTACACCCACCACCCACCCTACACCCACTTCCCACCCTACACCCACCACCCACCCTACACCCACCACCCACCCTACACCCACCACCCACCCTACACCCACCACCCACCCTACACCACCCCCACATACTGCAAACTTGGTTTGTGTAAATACATCTTGCATATTACTGGCACCAGCAAGCGAAAGGTAAAGTGGAAATCAGTTTTCTTCTGTGGCTTAAAGAGTGTAGTAGGATACAGACAGGATGTCAGCACAGCATATCTGTGGGACATGTAAAAAAATCCTTGGAAGGAACTCCAGAATCACATGCAATCTATGTTTTTCCAAACACCATATCTCTTGTACTAGACTAAATACAGCCTCAAAAAATGACCACGAACTAGCAAGGTGCTTCTGGTTGTGCAATAAAGATGTAGAACTTTGGGCAGGTATCAGAAAGGTACTAAGGAGAGTAATAAATGATAAAAATAATCAAGAAAACAAAGATGACCTCTTAGATAGTCTACCAAAAATATATAAAACATGGGAGCAAGAGATAGTGTATCAAAAAATGCAGAATGCCCATACCACAACAGATGACTCGAAACTATCTAGTCACCCACATAGTGCTAAACCAGACCCATACCCCTGTCATAGCACTAATACCCACAGTGCTGGTGCTGACCCAGGCTCAGCCCCCAGCCCCAATGCTGACTCAGACCCAGCCCTCAGCCTTACTGGCAGCCCAGACTCTACTAGGGACCCTACTAAAACCATCACTAAAACCATATATATACAACCATCATTGCACAAGACCGTGGTCCACAGTACAGATGTTGGAGAGGAGTCTCCTTCTTCTTCCTCTACTGAGGAAAGTAGATGGAATCCAGGACAGGGTGGCCCTGGCTTGGATACTGAGGATTATAGTGCAGTCCCAGAACATGCAGAAAATGACAACACACCTCCCAACAATTCTCAACCAAAGGTTAATTTGTGCAAATATTATGCTTGGGGCATCTGTAAGCATGGAATATCAGGAAAAAAATGGGACATGCAACTTTGAGCATCCCAAAAAAATGTAGCGATCTCCTGTCTAAAGGAGTGTGTCGTTCTTCTTCCTGTACTTTCTTTCACTCAAAAATGTGTCACTCCTCGGTCCTCCAGAAGCAGTGTTACAACATCGAGTGCCCTGCATACCATCTAAAAGGGACCAGGAGGCACAGACCCCACAAGACAAACAATAGTAGCTACGACAACCCAACTCCAGGTGATTTTTTAGTGGCAGGAAACGGAAAAAGAAAATGGAAGGAAATAACAAAAATAGTCCACCACCTTGGAGCCTTGTTGGACTGGAGGCGCAGCCAGTGGCCACCCATGGCCCTCCAGAATTTCAACTACTGATGCCAATAACAAAATCCCCCCAACAAACACAGAATACAACCTCGTTCATATTTGCTGATATACAGGGCCTTAAACCATCCACCAACAACAAAATACCTTTTATCAGTGGACTTCTAGAGGAGTCTAATGCAATGTTTGCAGCCCTCACAGAGACTCACACAAAAGATCGCTTTGACAGTGAGATATGGATAAGTGGTTACAATCTTTTTAGATGCGACAGAATGAACAGGCAACAAGGAGGGGTTGGCCTGTATGTCAAAGAGTCCCTCATCTGCACGGAGTTGCTGAACACCACAAATGAGGTAGTTGAAGTTCTATCAATAAAGATCGAGAACCAAAACCTAGTCATTGTGGTTGTATATAAGCCGCCAGATGCAACCTCACAACAGTTCAAGGAACAGCTACTGAAACTTGATTATTGTCTGGAAAACCTTCCAGCTCCACCCCCAAACACCTTACTGCTTGGTGATTTCAACCTAAGGCATACATAATGGAAGAATGTAGCGAATAATGTTATAGCTGAAACACTCCCCGGAGGTAGCGCAGATGAAAGGTCACACACACATGAGCTACTAAGTCTATGCGAAAAACACACCTTAAGCCAGCAGAAAGTGGAGCCAACAAGACTAGAAAACACACTTGACCGTATCTTCACAAATAATGAGGACCTGATAAGAGACATAAGAATATCAAAAACAACTAATTCCGATCACAACCTAATCGAAGTCGAGACGTACATGCATAGGGGTCCTGATCAGCAGAATGCATGTACCTGTGAAGGTGTCTTCACAAAATACAACTTCAACAACAAGAGCATCAACTGAGACCAGGTAAACCATGTTCTAAACGAAACATGTTGGGAAGATATCTTAAATGACATGAATCCAAACCAGTGCCTTGAAAGGATCAACTTCCTGGCTGCTGAAGCATGTTCTAGACATATTTCCCTAAGAAAGAAGAAGAGCAGGATTAAACTGGAGAGAGAAAGACACTCCCTGTACAGAAGATGAAGAGTCACTGAGCTCCTCAGGGGTGCTAGAATATCTGATACACGAAAGGAGGCGCTGACCAGGGAAGTGGAAACTATCGAACTTAAGTTAAATGACTCTTACAGGAACCAGGAGAGACAGGAGGAGCTTAAAGCTATTAGTGAAATTGAAAGAAATTCAAAATATTTCTTTTCGTATGCCAAAAACAAGGCAAATACCACATCTCGTATCGGGCCCTTACTCAGACAGGATGGGACTTACACAGATGACAACAAGGAAATGAGTGAAATATTGAAATCCCAGTATGACTCTGTGTTTAGTGAACCACTAATCGGTCTGAGGATCGACGACCCAAATGATTTCTTCGTAAATGAGCCTCAAAACTCCATAAATGTATGCCAGATTTCCGACATTACCCTAACTCCGATAGATTTCGAAAAAGCCATTGACAACATGCCCATACACTCAGCCCCAGGCCCAGACTCGTGGAACCCTGTTTTCATTAAGAACTGCAAGAAACCCCTCTCACGTGCCCTAAGTACACTATGGAGGAGGAGCTTGGGCATGGGTGAAATTCCACAGTCACTTAAAACAACGGATATAGCCCCACTCCACAAAGGTGGCAGCAAAGCATTAGCTAAGAACTATAGACCAATAGCTCTGACGTCCCACATCATAAAAATCTTTGAAAGAGTGCTAAGAAGCAGGATTGCAAATCACCTGCATTCCCAAAATCTGCACAATCCAGGGCAACGTGGGTTCAGGGCAGGTCGCTCCTGCCTCTCAAAACTACTGGATCACTATGATATGGCCTTGGATGCACTGGAAGAAAATCAGAATGCAGATGTAATATACACAGACTTTGCTAAAGCATTTGACAAATGCGATCATGGCGTAATAGCCCATAAAATACGTGGTAAAGGAATAACTGGGAAAGTGGGGAGATGGATCTTCAACTTCCTAACAAATCGAACACAAAGAGTAGTGGTCAACAGAGTTAAATCGGAGGCTGCCATAGTGAAGAGCTCTGTTCCACAAGGCACAGTACTCGCCCCCATCTTATTTCTTATCCTCATATCAGACATAGACAGAGATAAACATCACAGCACCGTATCATCCTTTGCGGATGATACTAGGATCTGCATGAGGCTGTCATCTGCTGAGGACGCGGTTAACCTCCAAGAAGATATAAACAAAGTTTTCCAGTGGGCAATGGCAAACAATATGATGTTCAATGAGGACAAATTCCAACTACTCCGTTATGGAAAACTGGAGGAGATAATAACTAGAACAGAGTATACTACAGACTCTGGCCATACAATAGAGCGGAAAAATAATGTAAGGGACCTGGGAGTAGTAATGTCTTAGGATCTCACTTTCAAGGATCACAACAGTGCCACGATCGCACGTGCAAAGAAAATGATAGGATGGATAATGAGAACGTTCAAAACGAGAGATGCCAAGCCAATGATGATCCTTTTCAAATCACTTGTTCTCTCTAGGCTGGAATACTGCTGTACATTAACATCTCCATTCGAAGCAGGTGAAATCGCAGATCTATGAGAGTGTACAGAGATCCTTTACTACACGTATAAGTTCTGTCAAGCACCTTAACTACTGGGAATGCTTGGAAGCACTTGACTTGTACTCGTTGGAACGCAGGAGGGAGAGATATATCATAATCTACACTTGGAAAATCTTGGAAGGAATGGTCCCAAATCTGCACACAGAAATCACTCCCTACGAAAGTAAAAGACTGGGCAGGCGATGCAAAATACCCCCAATTAAAAGTAGGGGCGCCATTGGTACACTAAGGGAAAACACCATAAGTGTCCGGGGCCCAAAACTGTTCAACAGCCTCCCATCAAGCATTAGGGGAATTGCCAATAAACCCCTGGCTGCCTTCAAGAGAGAGCTGGACAGATACCTAAAGTCAGTGCCTGATCAGCCGGGCTGTGGCTCGTACGTTGGACTGCGTGCGGCCAACAGCAACAGCCTAGTTGATCAGGCCCTGATCCTTCGGGATGCCTGGTCATGGACCGGGCCGCGGGGGCGTTGATCCCTGGAATAACCTCCAGGTAACCTCCAGGTATAGTGAATGGCGAGTACTAGACTCACCAGCAATCTAAAACATATGTAGCAGGTATTTGTCGGTATTTTATACCATTTTAATGTTCATATGTAGCAGGGTTTAATGAAAGAAGAATAATATTCACTTGAAGTATAAAACAAGTTGCACCGTAGTGAATTACGAGTACTAGACACACTAGGTATATAAAAGAACATAGCAGTTTAGTGGATGATGCGTATTAGACACTCGAGTAATATAACACGTATTCTAAAAGACGACTTATCAACTTTATCAAGTATGGACTTCATGTGGCATGCTACGAGCATTTTACATTTTATTTGGGTTATGTCACTCCCATATAGGCTGCCTCCCGACCAGCGAATCAGATGATATGGATTTAAGGATCAATAGGGGCCCCATCGTTATATCAGAACCTTGGTTCATCGGCCAGTCACAGACAAGCACACCAAAGCTGCAAAACAACGTGGATCACTTGTGAAGCGAGGATTAGCAGAATTGACTTGGTCTAACACGGTGCATTCTTTGGCTCTTGCATTTTGCCTCCTTTGTTCACCGTGTTATATATTTACTCTTACATTAACGTAAACAGTGTACATATTGATGAATTAGACACATGTGCAACTATTGGGTATCTTTAATGAGGAAACGTTTCGCCACACAGTGGCTTCATCAGTCCATACAGAGGAATCTTGAAGAACAGGAGGAGAGTGAGGTAATCAGTCCCTCAACCTTGAGTCGATGTGGTCAGTCCATCAATCTTGAATAGAACACGGCATAAGTGTGGAGAAGGAGCTTATAAACCGTAGGCAGGAGAGGTGCAGCAGTCGTAGGTGGTGTCACATTTGTTCAATGTGGAAGTAGGTCGTGCCCAAGGGTTAGGCAAGCGAAGAATTCCCAAGTATTAAGATCCCAACATGTCGGTTCTCCGAACCATTCATCTACAGTGTACATATTGAAAATACCAGCTTTTCCGTTTGGCGAAGGAAATACAAGTCATGTACTGTTGTTGAGTTTTTACGCTCCACTTTGATCTCATTACGACCAGGTGGCAGGTTATACTATATCTGTGTTCGTAATACTTCAAAAAGCCATTCCTGAGGTGCATATATATATATATATATATATATATATATATATATATATATATATATATATATATATATATATATATATATATATATATATATATATATATATAAAGTACAGAAAAGTTGATAGAAGCAGAAGATACTTGAAGACGATGTAATCAGTCCATCACCCTTAAAGTTTTGAGGTGGTCAGTCCCTCAGTCTGGAGAAGAGCATTGTTCCATAGTATGAAACAATATGGAGAAGAAGTGACAGGATGGAGCTTTTATAGCGCCAGGAGGTGAGACGTAGGCCACTAGGAGAGGTAAGAACTCAGATGTTGAAAGGTTAGGTCCCTCTCAAACCCAGCCCCTCTCACTAGTGGAAGTTGTCGAAGTTGATTGCAGGTCTGTACCAAGATACCCTTGTGTTGCAGTGTCTGACAGATTGAACATTAAAATGGTATAAAATACCGACAGGTTGTTAGGTAAGACACATATGCAACAGTTAGGTATCTTTATTATGAAACGTTTCGCCTACACAGTAGGCTTCTTCAGTCAAGTACAGAAAAGTTGATAGAAGCACTTTTGTCACTACCACTACTACTACTACTACTACTACTACTACTACTACTACCACTAGTGAACATTGAAATGGTACCTCACTAGTATTCACCTCACTCTGAGCCTTTATATACCCTCTGTGTCCATGTATTGTTTGTAATGGCTTGATAAAGCTCCTGGACAGCGAAACGTTGCCACAATAAATGTCACATTAGTTGCACTTGTGTCCTTTTACTTTACATATATATATATATATATATATATATATATATATATATATATATATATATATATATATATATATATATATATATATATATATATATATATATATATATATACATACATACATACATACATATATATATATATATATATATATATATATATATATATATATATATATATATATATATATATATATATATATATATATATATATATATATATATATATATATTTTCAAAGTGTCACAAATTTCTACCAATAAGAAGGTAATAACTAGGATAAGTCAAGGAAGGTTCCTTGGTGTTGGTAAATGCTCTTGAACAAGGAACTGGCACGTCCCTCTGCATCATTAAGTCCCTCTATTTCCTTTCATTTCACAAGCTATGTATAACCCCTAATACTTCAGCGCTTCCCCATGAGTATATATAGAATAAGTCTTCAAGCACTGAATGAAAAGAATCCAGAGGAAAATGGAAATATCTCTTTTTTGGGGGAAAGAGACAATACTTGGTAACTGGAGTAAAAGAAAATATCAAGGATGAAAGAATGTAGTTATGAAAGTAAAATAATGTTAATATTAAAGCTAAAGAAATGATAAAAGCCAAAGAAAGCTTATAAAGTTTCGAAAGTACAGTTTGAAGGCGAAAAAATAAGTAAATGACTTAACAACTGGTAAAGCCAAATAAAATTTTGAAATTAATCAAAATAACGAACAAAATAAGATTAATGAAGTAAATCTCCCCCCCCCCCCCCCCAAAAAAAAAAAAAAAAAAAATAAAAGGAAGTAAATTCGAGAATGAAAGGGAAAAGAGGAAGAGGCAAAATACTTGCATAGTAACAAAGAATATAGAAAATTTAAAATTAGCAAATCATAGATAAAAAAAAATTCTTAGTGCAAGTAAAGGCACCATGCCCAGCCCTTCTAGGGTAGGGTAGGTGCCTGGCAGGGTAGGTGCCTGAGCCAGAGCTTGCAGCTCACAAGACTGTCAATCCCATTAGCCCCTTAGGGGCGGGGGTGGCAGACCAGAGAGGCCTAGCTTGTTGGCTAAGCCTGGGGACAGTTGGTCCCAAAGATGAGGAACTTGTGCCTCCTCCCATGGAAGACTTAGGTCTCAGACACTCCCTAAAGAGGGAGCCAAGGCCGGGCCACCACTTGGAAAAAGCCCGGGCCGGGAGAATACCGGCGAATCTTTAATAAAAATAATAATAATCTTAGTGCAAGTTAACTTTAAAAGTCTTATGAACAGAAGAGAAATAATAAAAAATTACAAATAAAAGATAGGAATTTAAGAACATCAGTATACACATAACCAAATATAAATAATGTAGCATTTAGCAGAAACAAGAACATAAGAACATAAGAAAGGAGGAACACTGCAGGAGGCCTGTTGGCCCATACTAGGCAGGTCCTTTACAATTCATCCCACTAACAAAACATTTGACCAACCCAATTTTCAATGCTACCCAAGAAATAAGCTCTTATGTGGCGAAACGTTTCCTGAATAAAGATTTCCATATGCTGCATAAGTGTCTCAATCTTCAACTTGTCGGTTTTTCAAACCATTCGTCACAACTGTCAGACACTGCAGCATCATGGGATCTTGTTACAAAGAATTCTTCAACACTTGTTCAACCTTTGGACGAAGACCTACTTCGACTAGTGGATGTTACCACTATGACCCCGCCTCCACCTGCTTCACGTCACCTCACTACAGTATATAAGCCACGTCTACGGCCCTATGCTGTACATTCTACAAGATTGATGGACTGAACACATCGACTCCAGGTTGAGGGACTGATTACCTCATTCTCCTCCTCTCCTTACGCCTTCCTCTTTGTATTGGACTGATGAAGCCACTGTGTGGCGAAACGTTTCCTGAATAAAGATTCCCATATGCTGCATAAGTGTCTCAATCTTCAAGCTCTGATGTGCAAGTCCCACTCAAATCCAACCCCTCCCACTCATGTATTTATCCAACCTAAATTTGAAACTACCCAAAGTCCTAGCCTCAATAACCCAACTAGGTAGACTGTTCCACTCATCAACTACCCTATTTCCAAACCAATACTTTCCTATGTCCTTTCTAAATCTAAACTTGTCTAATTTAAATCCATTACTGCGGGTTCTCTCATGGAGAGATATCCTCAAGACCTTATTAATATCCCCTTTATTAATACCCATCTTCCACTTATACACTTCGATCAGGTCTCTCCTCATTCTTCGTCTAACAAGTGAATGTAATTTAAGAGTCTTCAATCTTTCTTCATAAGGAAGATTTCTAATGCTATGTATTAATTTAGTCATTCTACGCTGAATGTTTTCTAACAAATTTATGTCCATTCTGTAATATGGAGACCAGAATTGAGCTGCATAGTCTTACTAATGATGTATAAAAGCTGCAGTATAACCTCTAAAAGTGAATAAAAGGGAAAGATAAAAGATATTTTTTTAATTGTTGATGGTTGTGATAGAAGTGTGAACAAACATCAATAGATAAGTCAGAAAATTCGTGGGAAATTCATGTAGTCTTTCTGGGAAGAAGCAAAAACCGGCTTCATTGATTCATAATAGGTGGAAAATATTTGTAGTCACTTAGGACACAAACTGATAAATGTTTCGGTGAAAAAAAAAGTCCATCATCAGGATTCTTTTGTGGAACATGACGAGAATGAATTCTGATGAGAGTGAATTATTTTTCACCGACTCGTTCATTGTACTTGTTAAACTGTTCCAAGAAACTGACAACCTTTCCAACCTGTTTTTATTTATACTTTGAAGCTCCAAAGTAATTTATAAATTCCTTCTTAATAAAATTAAACTACGTAAAACAAAGTAGAATTAACATAAAATTAGAAGCATGAATGAATTAGAAATAACATAAAATTAGAAGAATGAATTAACAAGTAACACAGGGAGAAAAATTTAATAAGAGGATAAGAAACCGTAAAACTATAACATTAAAATAATTCCAGAATGCAGTTGGAATAACAAGTGTATAATTATGGAGTGGAATAAGAAAGGTGATGACTAAAGACAATACAGGTGTTGTATAGTACCAGACGCTGTTTACTTAGCACCTGAAGCCTCACTCTGGTGATCACGCCAGTGGGTGAGTGAGCAGTGACACACACACACACACACACACACACACACACACACACACACACACACACACACACACACACACACAGCCTAGTACCAGAGCCAAGGGGAACGTCCTATTAAAAGAGGTTAACTCTTTTGCTGGCCGTCACGAAGAAATACGGTTTTGAGTTCAGGTAACTTATTGTAAGTTCACTTCACTCATATAAGCTCTGAGCCGTAAATTTTGGTCTAGTTATAGAAGAATGGGTATGTGCGATGTGTGTGAACCCTATAAAAAAAAATCCTGTCACAAGTTGTGCATGATGGAAAAAACAAAAGTACGACCGTGTGTACAGTTACAATAGCGAATTTGCGGTGTTTCTTAGGTGGATTTTATGGTTTTATTGGGTGTTTCTTGGTATTATTCGATAGAATGGAAGACATATTATTGAAATAGCGATGATTTTGATTTGTTCTAGAGAAAACGTAGCTTGAAGTTAAGCTCGGATTAGGTAAATATTAGATTCTTACCGATTTTCTAGATGACAGATAAGGCCTTCCCTACAACCCTAGCTCAGTTTTAAGTTTTTTTATAGGTCTAATTCAATTATTGGGACGCTGTAAACCATGACAAATCGTTCCTGGTTATATTTCATTATCAAAGAAATAGAGTAAATCTTCTACTTTTTATGTGAATATGAATTCAATATGGAAAACAAATTTAATATAGAAGACGTCTGGAGACGTTGTTTACATTGTTAACTGTGGCTTATATTTTTATATTGACGTACTTTGAATTTTGTGTAAAACTGGACAAATTATCGAATTCAATAAAATAGCTTAGAATCTGGAAGGCTGTAAGAATGAAATTGGCCTAAAATGGGACTCAAAGTGGACGTAATCTCCGGTGTATATGCGCTGAGACCGCTATATTTGTGCTAGCGTATATCAAATTCAAATTCAATTCAAAGTTTATTCTCTATAAGGATTACAATGCTGAGTTTACAGAAATTTGGTTATTGTGTGGTTTACATGTTGTAAAATAGTGATTACAGAGTGTACCACTAGAACACTTAGCATGGCTAGGCATTTCGGGCAGACTTAGTTTTATTCTTAATTGTAAAATATTATAAATTATGAGGTAAGTTGGTATTATGGCTAAGTGACTAAATACTAGTTTGTGAGTTTAGCAATGTAAATGCTTTTGTTTTGGCACAATGCATAGTTTCGGTATTGGAGTATCACAGGATTCATTATTTTAAGATTGAGATTAATATTTCTGTTTATGGTCAAATGAGTCAGTGAGTGTAAGTGTGAACCACCAGGTGGTATTCGTGTAGTTAGTTGACAGGGTGTATCAGGGAGATAAGATGTTTTCTAATGGTAGTTTTGAAGGTGATGAATGTGTCTGCAGTTCTAGAGTTCTCAGGTAGGGTATTCCAGATTTTAGGGCCTTTGACATACATTGAATTTTTGTAAAGGTTTAGTCGGACACGGGGAATGTCGTAGAGATGTTTGTGTCTGGTGTTATGCCTGTGGGTTCTGTCACAACTATCAAGAAAGCGTTTTAGGTCAAGGTTGATATTAGAGTTTAAGGCCCTGTAGATGTAGATTGCACAGTAGTAAGTGTGGATGTACTGAACAGGGAGTAAGTTTAGGTCTATGAAGAGTGGGGGGGGGGTGTTGCCAGGGATGGGATTTAGTGATTATTCTTACTGCAGCTTTTTGTTGGGTTATTATTGGCTTTAGGTGTGTTGCTGCAGTTGATCCCCAAGCACAAATAGCACAGGTGAGGTATGGATAAATAAGTGAGTGGTATAGTGTGAGAAGGGCATTTTGCGGCACGTAGTATCGTATCTCGGAGAGGATCCCAACCGTTTTGGATACTTTTTTGGTTATATGCTGGATATGGGTGCTGAAATTCAGGTTGTTGTCAAGGTATAAGCCTAGGAATTTGCCCCCATTATTTCTGGTAATTAGAGTGTTGTCAATCTTAATGTTAATTTGTGCATCTCCTGCTCTGCTACCAAACATAATATAGTAGGTTTTGTCAGTGTTAAGCGTAAGTTTATTGGCTGTCATCCAAGTCGATATTTTGATCAGCTCCTCATTCACAGTGGTGTTGAGAGTGGCAAGATTAGGGTGAGAGATGACATAAGTCGTGTCGTCAGCAAAGAGAATGGGTTTCAGGTGTTGGGATACGTTTGGAAGGTCATTGATGTATATGAGGAAGAGCAGGGGACCAAGGACACTTCCCTGCGGAACTCCAGTATCAAGTGGCCGTGTTGCTGATGCTGTGTCTTTAATGGTGACATACTGATACCTATTAGTAATGTAAGATTTGAAATAAGCAAGCGCATGGCCTCTTATACCGTAATGATCAAGTTTGTGGAGTAGGATGTCGTGGTCTACTGTGTCAAAAGCTTTTCTTAGGTCAATAAAAATTCCTAGTGGATATTCCTTATTTTCCTTATCCGAATGTTTTATATCAAATTTCGTACTGTTGTTGACATTACCTTTGCAAAAATATCCTCTACCATATCATATGAAAATATAATTCTTATTAGGGGAGGGGAGGGGGTTGTATGGACAGCAAACAGTTAAAGGAACTCAACCTGATGACGACAATGAAAGTCAGAAGGACTAGGAAAGATATGATAACGAACAAAATACTTAGGGGAAGTGATATGATAAATAGGGACAGATTATTTGATGGATGTGAAAGGGAAACACGACGGCAAAGCATAAAGTTTACAGAACAGATGAGTCTTAAGGATGTTAGAATGTGCTTCTTCTGCCTTAGAGTAGTCACGATGTATAACGACCTGGAGAATTAAATGTTGGAAGAAGGATCCATACAAAGCTTCAAGAAGATTTACAAAAAGTCTCTTGAAGCCAGAAGAGAGTGAAGAAGCTCGGCCAGGAAGACTCTAACCACACAGAGGTGAGGACACACACGGGTTTACAAACACACAACCCCCCCCCCCACACACACACACACGTGAAGCAGTATCGCTGAATAGTGCTCCCAGGATTTAGCGTTCTAGTGGCTGTCCTAAGATATTATTAGCGGTCATCGTACGTGAGTGAATCAGTGAACATACCTACAAGAGTGTAATAGCTTTCAAGAGTGCGAATAATGTGATAAGATCAAGAATTTTACAATTTAAATTTGAATGAATCGTGAGTGAGGGAGGGTAGCAGTCAGCTGATCAGGCTGTTGGCTGCAGTGTTGACACAAAATATCCAAACAGTTAACTGGGTTAACGGTGTGATCTGAAATATTAACAAATACATATGTTAGTTGGTTATAACAGCAGTGTAGTGATAAGGTCATAAAAGAGTGATTAAGTAAATACTGAAAGTAAGAAAAAATTAGTCAATCCCCAGCTGTTGGTGTTGTGAATGTAGCTAACATCATCAGACTTGTTATGACCATAATACTGTAAACATTCGCTGCCTGACCATGGTAGAGTGCGGTTGTGTTCTGCACCCCTCTGCTGTTTTCAGGCGAGCTACCTCATTTCGTCACTCAACCTTTGAGTAGTGAGGACGTGCGCTGCTGCTGCCCCTGGCGTTGATTAGTGGCAGTTATATTTTCACAGCATGGCGCAGGCCAGCCGGAGATGCATAAACACAGTCTGTGTTGAGCTTATCCGTGGGGCTGTGACAGGAACTTCTATGGACCTGCTACTACCTGCAATCATACGAGATACATATGGTATTGCTAACGAGGAGATATGTGGAGTAGCGCTGAATGGCACGACGAGGATCTTTGTCAAGTTTGACTTGGCAAGTGTGTATGAGGTGGTGGTAGACAAGTACCAGGAGGTTACTTTGACAGTTAACTCCGCTGTGACCGTGCGACTTCACGACGTTTCTCGCCATTACACATGGGTTAAGATTAGAAATGTGCCATTCGAGGCGGATGATTCTGACATCCGTCTTGCAATGGGCAAATATGGTACAGTACATATGGCCACTGTTGGGAAGTGGGCTACTGGGCCATACGCAGGGATACTCGAAGGAACGTATTCTGTGAAGATGACGTTATGTTACCCTATTCCATCGTACGTAGTGCTGCCAGAATTTCGGACCCAGGTGTTTGTGACATATGCTGGGCAACGCAGGACCTGTCGGTTGTGTGGGTCATATGATCACCTAGCGGCTCTGTGTGGAAGGAGGCGTGGCAACATGGAACAACGGCAACGACATACAGCAGTAGAGAAGGGTGAGGAGCAAGATTTGCCTTATGTGACTCTGCCTACCCAAGGTGGGTCCTGGAGTAAGGAGGTCGAGAGAGCAGAGATGGAGTCAGCAGGTGTGATGAGGGGGGGGACACCCCTTCATTGAACGCAGCTCAGGTGTTGGAAGAGAACACCCCGACTGCGAGTGATAGCGATGTGGAAGACTCATTAGCCATGGCTTTAAATGTGTTATTGGCTGACAAGAGTATTGGGAAGGTTAGGAGTCCAGACCTAGTTCTTGGGTCTGCTGTGGATCAGGGAGTGGAACAGGATCTGTGGTCTGCGCAGTGTGATAAGAATATTTTGATGCAAGCGGTGGAGGTGGAGGTCCACCAGGACAATGTAACAGACGACATGATGCAAGCAGAGGGAGCATCACGGAAGCGCGCTGCTGCGCTATCTGACTCCAAGGACGTGATCACGCCTGCTCAGCGCACTGGCAAAAAGTCCTGGGCGGAAGTTGTGCAGAGAGGACACAGCGGCCCTAAGGGGCAGGAGTTGGTTAAGAGCATTTCTGAAGGGGGGGAGAGGGACCGAGATGTCACGAAACGATCTGGTGGCAAGACAGTACCAGGGTCAAGAAGGAAAACCACTCTGTAAGCTTCAAGTGCATGTCATTGAACATTAATGGATTGAGATCAGAGAGAAAGTGTGTATGGTTTAGTGAATATTTGGTGCGTAATAGTGTTGATGTGGTGTTCGTGCAGGAACACAACTACAGACCAGGTTATGAGTTGAAGGTGAATGGGTATAATGTGTATGTGGAGCAAGGGATAAGGTTGAAAGGAGGAGTTGCCATCCTGGTAAGGGAAACTAGCCCATTCGTAGTGAGGCATGGTGATTGGAATTGTGTGATAAGGCATAAGGATGTGGAACCTAGAGGGGCAGGGTATTGTTCGGGGATTTTGGGGGAATTATTAAATGGAGTGGGGTTAATGGACGTTGGAGGGGGTGGGGTTGTAGAACATACTTTTGTTAGACGTGGATATGCGGCTAGACTGGATCGCTTGTATGTGCCCCGAACAGTAATAGTGAGCAGAGTGCGAGTGGTGGACGCAGTTTTTTCGGATCACAGAGGAGTAATGGTGGACCTAGAATGGGAGGGATTGCCTAGAAGGGGTCAAGGTTATTGGAAGTTAAATGTGAAGCTTTTGCAGGGTGAGGAATGTCGTCAGTCTTTTGCGCAATTGTGGGAACGGTTGGTGGATGAGGCGCCGGGGGATGATGAACTGGTAAATTGGTGGGATTCGGTGGCTAAAAATCGTATCAGAGAATATTATATTTGTCGTGGGAGGGAATATAATCGGTTAAAGTATGGGTTTCAAAGATATCTTGAAGGGCAGCTGCATGACTGTTATGCAAGAGGAGGAGCAAGCTATCCAGTGCAGGACATTGAGGGTTTAAAGGAGAGTATTAGGGTATTGCAAAACGAGCGTTTTGATGGTGCGCGAATTATGGGAGGATTGGAAGTGCTATGGGGTGATCGGCCGTCGGCTTGCATGTTAAGAGGCCAGAGAAAGAGGAGAGTGACGATGGAGATGATGGGGTTAAACGTACATGTAGGGATGGAAGGGCATAGAGCGGGTCAAGCATTGGTAATGGCAGAGGGTATGAGTGGATATGTAGACGCTTGGTTTAAGTCATATACGCAAAGCGTGGGCTTCCGTGAAGTGGCATTGGGGGAAATAGAAGAGTATGTGCAGTGTGAGCTTGATGGTCAAGATCGGGTGGCATTAGCTGGGCCGATTACGGAGTGTGAGATTTGGCAGGCGTTGTCAGGAGTGAGCTAGGGAAAGGCGCCGGGTATAGACGGACTGCCAAATGATTTCTACGTAAAGAATTGGGGGTTCTGAGGGTTTTTTTAGTAAGGCTGTTTAACATACTTAAGGCGGCTGAGGTAATGGGAGAGCAGCAACGGACGGCCGTTGTGGTGTTGGTACCGAAAGGGGAGCAGTCAATGGTAATGGATTATCGGGCACTTTCGCTTATGTGTGGAGATTATAAGTTGTATGCGAGAATATTAGGGAACAGAATCAAGAGGGTAATAGGCAAGGTAATTGATAGGGGGCAATATGGGGTGCCAGGAAGGTCGATGTATGAAGGGCATGGCATGATTCGAGAATTTATAGAGAAACGGGGGGAGTTGGGTGATGGAGGTGTATTGGCATTAGATTGGAAGGCTGCTTATGATAGTATAGAAAGGAAAGCGTTATGGAGGTTCATGCGTTGGCAAGGTTTTGGGGAAGAAATAATATCTTGGGCAAAATTATTGTATCAGGGGGCATCGATGAGGGTGCAGGAGGGTGCAGGTGCGGGAGGCTAGGAGTTAAAATACAGATGCGACGGGGATTGCGCCAAGGCTGCCCACTATCACAAATATTGTTTGCGTGTATACAGGATCCATTTTATAGGGCCATTCGGAGGTGTGTTGCGGGAGGTGGGGAGGGTACTGACCGGGGGGAGGGGGGCTGGTATCGTAGGTTATGTGGATGACATGACTGTTTTGGTGAGAGGTAATAGGGACTTGCTTAGGGTGGGTAAGGTGGTGGATGTGTTTGGGGAGGCTTCAGGTATGAAAAATGTTGAGAAGACTAAGTTTCTAGACCTAAGGGATAGTACAAATGGGGATGAGGTTGTACGGGGTGGGTGGAAGGTGGTGGATCAACTAATGATACGTGGGATAATTTATGTGAGAAATACACGGGTGGCTCAAGAGGTGAATTCGGTGCGAATAGTGGATGAAGTATTGAAAAGACTTGGTGGTTTGAGGGCGGTGCAACTAACGCTGCATCAAAGAGTAATAGTGACGAACGTGCTATTGTACAGCAAGATATGGCATGTCGTTGTCATGTACCCGCTGATGAGATGTGAGGTGAAACGTTTACAACATGGGGTTTTTAGGTTTATATGGGGATTGGGCTGCGAATGGTTAAGTAGAGCGGTGTTAACACTTCCGGTCAGTCGAGGAGGGCTGGGACTTTTACCTCTGGAAAAAAGGATGATGAGCGTGTACCTAAAACGAAGTTATATAAGGGAGGGGGGCGGGAGGGAAGGTGGACTTGTGAGAGTACGTAAGGATATGCAACGGTGGTGGGGGGGTAGGGATTTAATAGTTGGCGAGGCCATGTTGAGGTTATTAATGACAGTGAGGGATCCGTCGTGTGTTAAATTGCGGGTCCTCGAAGGAGTGAAAGGTAGGTCAGTGGTGGCTGCTGTTGAAGGAGCATACCCTATGTATGCGTGGAACGAAATACGGACGCGTCTAAAACAATTACGTGTAAAACCGGGTGTTCGGGAGGTAATGTTTAGATTTTTACATGGGATTTTGCCGTCTGGGGTTGTCCTATTCAATAGGAGGATAAGGGAGGGAGGGGAATGTAGAGCGTGTGGAAGCATGGAGACAATTTTGCATGCAGTATATTTTTGTGACTGTATAGAAGTTGTGTGGGTCTGGTTAGGAAAGGTGTTCAGGTTAGTGGGTGGGGGAGGATTGCAGGTGTTGCGGGCTTTAAGTTTGGATATAGGTGGGGTGAGTAAGATGGTGGAGAATGCAGTGGCGTATTTGGTCACGGATTTTATATATACGTCATGGTCCATGAGGGAGGTGGGCGTGGATGAGAGGATAAAGGTGTTAGCTGCGACATTTTACAGAACTAAGTGTCGTTCCTGATCAGCCGGGCTGTGGCTCGTACGTTGGTTTGCGTGCAGCCAGCAACAACAGCCTGGTTGATCAGGCTCTGATCCACCAGGAGGCCTGGTCACAGACCGGGCCGCGGGGGCGTTGACCCCCGGAACTCTCTCCAGGTAAACTCCAGGTAATAGGGAAATTTATGGAGGGAGTTGGGAGACTGCTTTTACTGAGGGCTATCGGAGTTTTCGGTTGAGGGATTTATGGGATTTACGTGCAATGTAAGGGGTCGCGGCGGGCTGGCTTCCCGATGAGGACAGTGTGAAAGGGTTTAGTGTGGAAGAGAATGAATATAGTACTGAGACATAAGTGCCTTTGACTGTGTGATGAGCGGGTTGTGTTTTGTGAACGATACAAGTTCTTCAATTTAATTATTAATTATGCAATTGACAAAGGACGACAAATGTCGTAACGTGATGGAATATTATATATCTGCAACGAAATTATTGGTATGTGTGTAATGAAATGACAATGTGGGTGCACAGTGTGAATGCGAAATATATATATACACATGAAGTATTGCGTGTGGTAGGAAGGCATCAGTATTTATCGACGTGTGAAGGTCATGCACTGTTATGTTTTGTGATAACAGACTTACATCTTAGTAGTGGTTTTAATGATATGGGCGAAATATTTTTAGAAAGCTTGACTTATCCTGTTTTCTTAATACATATTGTTTTTTCATGGGAGCTCTATAGAGCCCGTAGGTTTAGGTTACCGTTGAGTTGATATATATTATAGGGTAATTGATGGATGACATAGGATTAGGTATTTGTGTTTTCACTGGTTGTGTTGTAAAGTGTATGTAACATATGTATATATTTATACCTTCCTGGAGAAGGTGATATGTTTGGGTGTTTAGTAGATATACGTTGTACATGAATCATGTAGAATTGAATTTTATATTATAACAATACATTGAGTGATACTGAACGTATCATGTTGTTCAATATGGATTATTATTATTATAATCAAAAAGAAGCGCTAAGCCACAAGGGCTATACAGTTGTTCAATATGGAATAATGAAAGCATTTCATACAATGTACAGTTACATATAAAGATTGTTACGTGTCAGGTGGCTTGACATGCAAGAAGGGGAGGGGTATTGTTTTCCGGATGTAAGGTGTACATTCCGTGGCAGGATGTACAATCAGGAATTAGATGTACTTGCCAAGGAGTCTTTAGGTTAGATTTAGTGTTCCAGACATAATGTCATTACTTCAAGGATTGGAGTGGTCATTGTTTACTGTACAGATTTGTGTCTTTCAGATGTAATATGTTAATTGGAAAGTACATGTTCTATGCAGAATTTTTCATCACTGTTTTCACTATGTAATTTGTCGTTTGTCTTTTTGTACTATGTATGTCTTTTAAATAAAATAAAAAAAAAAAATACTGTACTAAAGAAAAAAGAGGGAATACCAAGTCTTAAAAGAAAAATAAAATAAAAACTTGAATGCATGATAAAGTTCCTGAAGGAGTTACAAAATTGAAGGAGTTGATAGCAGCCACCAGCAGGAACCTCCATTGTTGTGCAGACGACATCACTTGCCTATTTGTGGTTAATTTTGGTTAGTGTCTAAAGTCTCAGTGTTTCGCCCTGCTGGTTGTATGCTATACCATCACTCTCTCCCTATTTCAGTACCAGGAGATAGATAGTGGTAACCCTGATAATGTTTAGTAAATTATCTAAATATCTCCAGGTAAAATCCAGAAGAGTTGTGTAGCCTAGTGAACCCCCCCCCCCCTGACAGCGACAAGCTAGTAAACAAGTACACACTTACAAACACATGTGTACACCCGTAATTATTATTATAATAAACATTAGTATATATTAAAAAGGAATTGAGTGAGAAAAAATAATTCTCTTATCTTCAAAAAGTAAAGTAGCCTAGTGTGCGGAGATCTGGGCCGGGAGAGTACCGGTGAACCAACAACAATAAAGATCTGGGCCGGGAGAGTACCGGTGAACCAAGAACAACGAAGATCTGGGCCGGGAGAGTACCGGTGAACCAAGAACAACGAAGATCTGGGCCGGGAGAGTACCGGTGAACCAAGAACAACGAAGATCTGGGCCGGGAGAGTACCGGTGAACCAAGAACAATGAAGATCTGGGCCGGGAGAGTACCGGTGAACCAAGAACAACGAAGATCTGGGCCGGGAGAGTACCGGTGAACCAAGAACAACGAAGATCTGGGCCGGGAGAGTACCGGTGAACCAAGAACAATGAAGATCTGGGCCGGGAGAGTACCGGTGAACCAAGAACAACGAAGATCTGGGCCGGGAGAGTACCGGTGAAATAAGAACAATAAAGATCTGGGCCGGGAGAGTACCGGTGAACCAAGAACAACAAAGATCTGGGCCGGGAGAGTACCGGTGAACCAAGAACAACAAAGATCTGGGCCGGGAGAGTACCGGTGAACCAACAACAACAAAGATCTGGGCCGGGAGAGTACCGGTGAACCAAGAACAACGAAGATCTGGGCCGGGAGAGTACCGGTGAACCAAGAACAACGAAGATCTGGGCCGGGAGAGTACCGGTGAACCAAGAACAATAAAGATCTGGGCCGGGAGAGTACTGGTGAACCAAGAACAACAAAGATCTGGGCCGGGAGAGTACCGGTGAACCAAGAACAACAAAGATCTGGGCCGGGAGAGTACCGGTGAACCAACAACAACAAAGATCTGGGCCGGGAGAGTACCGGTGAACCAACAACAACAAAGATCTGGGCCGGGAGAGTACCGGTGAACCAAGAACAACGAAGATCTGGGCCGGGAGAGTACCGGTGAACCAAGAACAACGAAGATCTGGGCCGGGAGAGTACCGGTGAACCAAGAACAATGAAGATCTGGGCCGGGAGAGTACTGGTGAACCAAGAACAACAAAGATCTGGGCCGGGAGAGTACCGGTGAACCAAGAACAACAAAGATCTGGGCCGGGAGAGTACCGGTGAACCAACAACAACAAAGATCTGGGCCGGGAGAGTACCGGTGAACCAACAACAACAAAGATCTGGGCCGGGAGAGTACCGGTGAACCAAGAACAACAAAGATCTGGGCCGGGAGAGTACCGGTGAACCAAGAACAACAAAGATCTGGGCCGGGAGAGTACCGGTGAACCAAGAACAATAACAAATAGTGTTAACGTGACCCCCCCCCCCTCTTTTTCAAAGAACGACAAGCTAGTAAACACACACACACACAAACACAAGTGTACACACAAACACAAGTGTACACAATTAATATTATATAGTATATAATAGTGTATATTAATAAGGAATTGATTGTCAAAAAAATTTTATAATCTTATAAAGAGTAGCGTAGCCTAGTGTGTGCACGAACACCCATACACCACACGCACCCACACACACCCACACACACCCACACACACCCACACACACCCACACACCCACACACACCCACACACACCCACACACATCCACACACACCCACACACACCCACACACCCACACACACCCACACACACCCATGCACACACACACACACACACACACACACACACACACATAACACACACACGCAACACACACAACACACACACACACACACACACACACACACACACACACACACACACACACACACACACACACACACACACATACACACACACATTGCCAGACTCACACATACACTCCCCCCTCCCCCACCGACATCTCACTCCTTCACCTGATCCCTCCCCTCCCTCTTTCACCCTCGCCCTCCCAACCTCTCCCTCCTTCCCCCTCTCCCTCTCCCACTCACCCACTTGCTTCACTCTCCTTCCCACTCCCCCTCCCCACTACTTTCCCACATAGCTACAGTTCCTTCTCTACCTCCCCCCCCCACACTCTGACATACACAATACTAACATAACATACAGAATTACATAGGTTTCCCACTCTGAGGCAATCAGGATAAAACAAAAATGGGTTGCCAGAGAGCAACAAGAAAAACCAAGGGACAGGAGGAGGAAACTGCGAAGGAAGATTGGGCAGCAGAGCTCACAAAAAGGGAACATAAATGGGAAAAGAAACTAGAAGAACTTAGCATGAGAATGGAAGAGAGGATAGACATGGAAAGAAGGAAGTGAGAGGTGCAAGTCAAAGCAGCAGAGGCCAGGATACAGAGTTTAGAAGAGGAACTGAAAAATCTGAAACAGCCTAAAGAACTAAAGAACATTTTGGGATTGACAACAGAGACTGCTACCTCAGTCACAAATAAGGGGACTATAGGGAAAGAAGGAGCAAAACTGCATGTAGAAGCTCAATCAGTGGAGACTGTAGTAAATGAAAGAGCTAAGCTATATGTGGAGGTCCTAACAGACCACAGCAGAGCCCAGGGAAAGCCGAGAAGGGAAAATGACAGGCCACTGAGCCCAAGTACATTAGCTAGTGAAACTGAAGAAAGGAAAGCTGCAATGGAGGAAATCAAATTGAATGAGGGGATACACAGGGATATGCAGTGGGAGAATGAAAGGGTGAGGTCAGTCTTTGTGTATGGGCTCCAGGAAGTTGAAGGGGAAACATATGAAGCAAGAAAACAAGGGGAAAAAAGCAATTGAAAGCATCATGAAAGCAATAGGAGAAGACGACATGACCCAGCTGGAAAATTTTCGGAGAATAGGGGGGTTTGTAAAAAAAATAACCCGGCCAGTGAAAGTGACCTTCAAGGCAGAATCGACTCTGAACAGGATCCTGCAGGAGAAAGCATGATTAAGGGACATGCCGGCATACAGGAAGGTGTATCTCGACCGCGACAGAACACAAGCAGAAAGGCAGAAACAGAGAGAGATGGTACAAAGGCGAAAGGAGGAAAGAGAGGGGATGGAGAAGACAGACAGGAGATCCCAGACACAGGAAGATCAAATACAGCCTCCCTCACAACTTCCTATAGAAGCCTCCCAACCAGGTCAACCCCAGTGCAACCAAACACTCTAAACCAAAACACCCATGCCACATCCAATGCCCCCACCCACTGCATTACAAACTCCACCCCCACAGCAACCACCCATAGTTCCTTATCAGGTCACCCACTTCCCCAACCCCAATACACCTCCCAGACCACAATCTTAGAAAAGAAGTTGAAGGTGTGGTATACAAATGCAGATGGAATAACAAATAAGTATGAGGAGTGGCATGAAAGAATCAAGGAGACATCCCCAGACATAATAGCACTCACAGACACAAAACTCACCAGAATAATAACAGATTCAATCTTTCCATCCGGATATCAAATCCTCAGGAAAGACAGAGGGAGGAGAGGGGGAGGAGGAGTTGCACTGCTCATTAAAAACCAGTGGGGGTTTGAGAAAATGGAAGGAATGGATGGCACGGGCGAAAGGGACTACTTAGTAGGAACAATCCAGTCTGAGGGACATAAGGTGATAATTGCAGTAATGTACAACCCACCACAGAACTGCAGGAGGCCAAGAGAAGAATACGATGAGAGCAACAGAGCAATGGTCGACACACTAGCCGAGGTGGCCAGGAGAGCACACATGGGGGGAGCAAAGTTACTAGATATGGGTGATTTCATTCACAAGGAGATTGACTGGGAAAACCTTGAGCCCCATAGGGGTCCCGAAACATGGAGAGCCAAGATGATGGATGTGGTACTGGAAAACCTCGTGCATCAACATGTTAGAGACACTACCAGAGAGAGAGGAGAGGATGAACCAGCAAGACTGGACCTTGTATTCACCTTGAGTAGTTCTGACATCGAGGATATCATGTATGAAAGGCCCCTGGGAGCTAGTGATCATGTGGTTCTGTGCTTTGACTACATAGTTGAGCTCCAAGTGGTGAGAGCAGCAGGAATAGGGTGGGAAAATCAAACTACAAAAGGGGAAACTACTCAAGCTTGAGGAACTTCTTTCAAGATATTCAGTGGGAGAGGGAACTGACAGGAAATCCAGTACAAGAAATGATGGACTATGTGGCAACAAAATGCAAGGAGGCAGAGGAGAGGTTTGTTCCTAAGGGAAACAGAAATAATGGGAAGAACAGAACGAGTCCTTGGTTCACCCAAAGGTGTAGGGAGGCAAAAACTAGGTGTACTAGAGAATGGAAAAGGAACAGAAGACAGAGAACTCAGGAAAATAAAGAGATTAGCCGAAGAGCCAGAAACGAATATGCACAGATAAGAAGGGAGGCTCAGCGGCAATACGAAAATGACAGCATCGATAGTCAAGACTGACCCGAAGCTGTTGTACAGCCACATCAGGAGGAAAACAGCAGTCAAGGACCAGGTAACCAGACTGAGGAAGGTTGATGGGGAATTCACAAGAAACGACCGGGAGGTATGTCAGGAGCTCAACACAAGATTTAAAGAAGTACTTACAGTGGAAACCAGTAGGACTCCAGGAAATCAGAGCAGGGGGGTGCACCAGCAAGTGCTGGATGAGGTACATATAACCAAGGAGGAGGTGAAGAAGCTGCTATGCGAACTTGACATCTCAAAGGCGGTGGGACCAGACAACATCTCTCCGTGGGTCCTTGAAGAGGGAGCAGAGACATTGTGTGTACCATTAACAAAGATCTTCAACACATCATTTGAAACTGGGCAACTCCCCGAGGTATGGAAGATGGCAAATGTAGTCCCAATTTTTAAAAAGGGAGACAGACATGAGGCACTAAACTACAGACCTGTATCACTAACGTGTATAGTAAGCAAGGTCATGGAGAAGATCATCAGGAGGAGAGTGGTGGAGCACCTGGAAAGAAACAAGTGTATAACTGACAACCAGCATGGTTTCAGGGAGGGAAAATCCTGTGTCACAAACCTATCAGAGTTTTATGACAAGGTGACAGAAGTAAGACAAGAGAGAGAGGGGTGGATCGACTGCATTTTTTTGGACTGCAAGAAGGCCTTCGACACAGTTCCTCACAAGAGGTTACTGCAAAAGCTAGAGGATCAGGCACACATAACAGGAAAGGCACTGCAATGGATAAGAGAATACCTTACAGGGAGGCAACAACGAGTCATGGTACGTGACGAGGTGTCAAAGTGGGCGCCTGTGACAAGCGGGGTTCCACAGGCCTCAGTCCTAGGACCTGTGCTGTTCTTGATATATGTGAATGACATAACGGAAGGGATAGACTCAGAAGTGTCCTTGTTTGCGGACGATGTGAAGTTAATGAGAAGAATCAAATCGGATGAGGATCAGGCAGGACTACAAAAAGTCCTGGACAGGCTACAAGCATTGTCCAGCAACTGGCTCCTTGAGTTTAACCCCGCCAAATGCAAAGTCATGAAGGTTGGGGAAGGGCAAAGAAGACCGCAGACATAATATAGTTTAGATGGCCAAAGTCTGCAAACCTCACTCAAGGAAAAAGATCTGGGGGTGAGTATAACACCGAGCATATCTCCTGAGGCGCACATCAATCAGATAACTGCTGCAGCATACGGGCGCCTGGCAAACCTACGGATAGCGTTCCGATACCTCGGTAAGGAGTCGTTCAGGACTCTGTATACCATTTACGTCAGGCCCATACTGGAGTATGCAGCACCAGTTTGGAATCCACACCTAGTCAAGCACGTCAAGAAATTAGAGAAAGTGCAAAGGTTTGCAACAAGACTAGTCCCAGAGCTACGGGGATTGTCCTACGAAGAAAGGTTGAGGGAAATCAGCCTGACGACACTGGAGGCCAGGAGGGTCAGGGGAGACATGATAACGACATATAAAATACTTGACGAAAGGGATAGACTTAGAGGTGTCCCTGTTTTTAGACGATGTGAAGCTAATGAGGAAAATTCAATCGAATGAGGATCAGGCAGGACTGCAGAAGGATCTTGACCGGCTGCAAGCCTGGTCCTGCAACTGGCTCTTGGAGTTTGTCCCCACCAACTGCAAAATCATGAAGATCGGGGAAGGGGAAAGAAGACCGTAGAGGCCTGGTCGTGGACCGGGCCGCGGGGGCGTTGATCCCCGGAATGCCCTCCAGGTAGCCTCCAGGTAGCCTCCAGGTAGCCTCCAGGTAGCCTCCAGGTAGCCTCCAGGTAGCCTCCAGGTAGGGGGCCAAGGACTGCAACTATCACTCAAGGAAAAGGATCTTAAGGGGAATATAATACTAAACACGTCTTCTGAGGTGCACATGTCCAAATAACTACTGCAGCATGTGGGCGCCTGGCAACACTAAGAATAGCATTCCGATACCTCAGTAAGGAATCGTTCAAGACTCTATACACAGTGTACGTCAGGCCCAAATTGCAGTATGCAGCACCTGTCTGGAACCCACACCTGGTAGCACGTCAGGAAATTAGAGAAAGTGCAAAGGTTTACAGCAAGACTGATCTCGGGGCTAAGGGGCATATCCACCTAATGACACTGGAGGACAGGAGGGATAGTGGAAACATGATAACGACATAAAATTCCGAGAGGAATTGACAAGTTGAACAGAGGCAGGATGTTCCAGGGATGAGACACAGCAACAAAGGGTCACAGTTAGAAGTTGAAGACTCAGATGCGTCACAGGGATGTTAGGAAGCATTTCTTCTGTCATAGGGTTGTCAGAAAGTGGATTAGTCTGGAAAGTGATGTAGTGGAGGTAGGAACTATTCATAGCTTTAAAGAGCAGGTGTGATCAGGCTCATGGAGCAGGGAGAGAGTGGACCTAGTTGCAGCCAGTGACTGAGCGATAGTTTGAAAACGACACAGCTGCAGTTGCCAACACCGACTCAAAACTACTTCACATGTATATTAGAAAAAAAAATGCCAGGTAATTCAACTCAAGAAGGAATGAGTAGAACTCACGAGTAACGACAAATCAATGAATTGTTGAACAAACGATTTGAAGAGAAGTTCTCCGTGGAAACAAGGGCAATTACAGAGAGCCTAGAACATGAAATACACCAACATTTACCGGAAAACATTAGCACAAAAGGAAAAAGGTTAAAACAAACCTTTGAGAGCGTTGGATACATGAAACGTATTGGGACCTAACAAGAAGTTACCGAGGATTTTGTTGATGGAAGGACCGCCTAAATCACTAGCTAGGACCTACACCGAGTCAATGGATACGGGACAATTGCCATAGATCTGGACAACAAAGAATATAGTTCCAGTATTCAAGAAAGGAGACATACAGGCAGTGTGGATCTTCAGCCCAGTATCGCTGACTGCATATTCTGCAAGTTAATGGAGAAAATAATGAGGATTAGGATTCTCACTTCGGATATAAATTTGGACCCTTGGTGGTTTTATCTAAAATTGTAAAAATGTACTCACTACCTGACTTAGCCATAGGTAGAGGCACCACACAGTCTAGGATTAGGTTTTATGTAATGTCCAGGTTTTCCCCCCTTACTTTTATTCACTGCAGATCCTGATGCGGCTCCGAACATCCTGTTTTAAATCTGGCCACTCATAATGTTAACTAATACGGTAAAGGGTTTTTGTAACACCAAAATATCCCCCATAGATAAATTATGAGCTTCCCTTGAAAACTGGGATCAAAAGGTTTAGGCGCAACTAACCTATTAAGTATGGACATTCCCATTACTTCCTTATCAATAGTTATCCTCATCAGGACCCTATCTGTCTAACACAGAGAAGAATGGTGGAAGAGGAGCAGTTTGTGGTAATTAGTCTTTTAGCCTTGAGTCGATGTGTTCAGTCCGTCAATCTTGAGAAAAGTACAACACATGTACGGATAAATGACTTATATACTGCAGACAGGTGAGTTAAAGCAGCAGGAAGCGGAGTGAAAGAATACACTAGTGGTTGAGGGAGTTTTCAACTAGTGACTCCACCTCCTGTTGCTTCATCTAACCTGTCTGCAGTATATAAGCCACTTCTCCGCTCTTATGCTGTACTATTCTCAAGATTGTTGGACATGAAACATCAACTCCGGGCTGAAGGAGTAATTACTTCAAGCTCCTCATGCTCAACCACTTTTCTCTGCATTTAACTGAAGAAGCCATTACCTGGTGAAACGTTTACACATTAAAGATTCCTAAATGTTGCTCAAATGTATCATTCTTCAGCCTGTGAAATATTTGTCCCTAAAAAAAATTCTATGTAGGGGAACTGAAAAGACCACCCCTCTATAAGCCTCTAATAATACTGAAGAATTTCATGTCTCACTAGATATTGGGAAAAGAGAGCAACAAGTGCCTGTATCTCGAAAAGTGGTAACCTCTATTGAAGAATCAGTCTCCTTTACCGACATCATACTACTGGTGTAAAATGGAGCTATACAAGCCTCCATTTTTTCTTTGTCAGGATGCGATATTGCCCATAGGGTTGCTGAGAACCATATTTACTCGACTCATCGCTTCTAAAACATCGTCTTTAGAGCTTGAGACAATCTGAAATAATATGGTCGGGCCTAAGACAAAAGAGGCATGACACAGTTTTGGGAATCTTGCCAAGTGTGCCTTTATGGTCTTGACGTTTGAGTCATGATTCACTTCTAGCTTTTTTCTCAGGCCACAAACAGAAGTCTTTCCTTCATTACCTTCATCCATACAATACTGGCGGGAAGAACTTTTAGTGGACCTCTCACTTAGGTAGAGGTTTGCTTCAAAGGTGTCTGCTAATTTTCCGCCTCCACAGCTGTTGTGAGCTTATGGTTTTATAGGAAAACTCTCAACTCCTGACTAACAGGCTCGATAAAATTATCGACCAGAATGAGTTGCACCAATTAGCTTAAATTAGAGGCGCCAGCTGCCTTGTACCACTTGGTAAATGTCTTTGACTGGAGCTTAACGAAATCTGTAGAAGACTGCTCAGGCAGACGCCGGTAACTGGCCGGTATACACTAGCACAGTTGCCTCCACAGCGCTCATATTAGAGAAGTAAACCTGAATTTTTGTGATTTACATACAACGTCGTGTGAACAAGTGCTGCCCAATACTCGAAAGGTCATCACAAAGCTCGAGCCTAATTTTTCGAAAGCCTCAATGACCTGCACATCAATGGTATTCCGGCATTGTCTCCTTTCCTTCTCCCTATCACATTCTTCCTTCGTAAAAGCACGCTCGTCCCTAGTTTGCCCAAGTTTAATTTTCTCCAATTCAAGAGCCAGCAAATCAGATTGATCCAGAAACAGACGAGGGAAATAACGGCTTCAGTACAGGAACACCATATAACGAACCCAAGTAGCAAATTCAAGGCCTGTTTCACCTGTTCATAACTAACTAAAGTCAGTAAAGAGCAATCTGGCAATAAAGGGTAAGGCAGACACAGAAAGGATGCTTTTTCTCTACCTGTATATTCCTTAACCACATCAGGTTATACTGCAGAGTTAGAGAGTATGAGTGGATGAAACCAGCTCAAGTGAGTATCTGCCGTGCAGCCAGATGGTTAAGATGACAACACATTGGCCGGCAGGCCAGCTCTCACACTATTCCTTGATTGAACGGGACATTTAATACAGGTGTATAGGTGTACCTAATAAAGTTGCCACTGTATGTATATACATGAAATATTTACATGGAATTGTCCACACTGCCTCCGATAAGTGAACGTTAACACAGTGATCTTTACCCAGGTGTGCTACACCTGGAACAACATAAATAAACTTCAGGGTTACTAGTACCATGGACTCTGGGATCACCAGCTGATAGAGTCTTTATCAGGATTCAAAGTCTAGCCACTCGGCATAGCACTCTTTGGTTGACGACCAAATTCTATACAGGTACAGGCGATTTGATCTACAGGATGGTATCCTCCTTGGTTAAGTAGTGAAGAACAGTTTAATGAACAGGTATTCGAAGTTGAGCCCTCTCTAGATCTTAGTGGAAAAGTTGTCAGAAAGAATAGAAGCGATATGCCTCAACCAAGCTTTGGCAACGACGTTCTGCTTACCAGAAAAATAAAGAATTTCCGGGAAATGGTCACTTTTGGTAAGAGATCACCGATAAAACTTTCCTGAGAGTTCTTTGTTTGCAAAGAAAGAGAGAACAGAGGCAAAGAATCAGTTTAAATCTAAACGGGATATTGGGAGATATCTTAAAATGACTCAAAAAAACCCAGACAGAGGCTAAGGCTTCCATACTTTGTGACTAAGTAATTTCTTTCAGTTTTGGCAAGAACACGACTAGCGTAGGCTTACCAGCGTAGGCTGTGGCTTACCATTCGACTCTTGTAACAAGACGGCACCAGTGCCAAATTTGCTGGCATCAGTTGTCAAAGTAAAGTCAGGAAATTTGAGAACAAGGGTTGACATTAACCCATCTGCCATCGCATGTCCTAGGAAAATCCTAAATGACAGCGAGTTCGAACGCAGCTGTGTTTATGCTGTCCAGTGTCACTACATGGACCAGGAACTTCATTTGCATTTAGAGATTAACTTCGAGTTTAGCCTAAACTAATTTAATCAATACCCTATCAAGTATTACAAGGGGTAAAGAGATCATTTAGGTAAACCTAAGAGGGTATGACAGAGTGTTGTCATAAGACAGCTGAATGCTACAAGTTTTCTCCTTAACCCAACTGGCATCCTTGTACTAGCTGCACTTCGCTTTCAACTCTCATAGGGAGAGGAAATCTGACGAGGTCAACTAGTGGGAAATTATTCTTCAGGATAAAATCTCTTCCATGAGTGTTCACAATAGTAGCTTGCAGGTAACCACGTCGTACAGTGTGCAGGGATGGTTCCAAGGGCACGCCCTTCACTCTGCATGTATTACTGTCAAATAGCATGTGGTAACCTTCAAATACTTTGTTCACTAACACAGTTATTAGAGTAAGTGAGTTACCTGACAAGGTGACATCATTATTTATACATATTATAATTTTGCTCACAGAAGCGATGACATTATTCAGGTAGTCATCTGCCATCAGTGTTCTACCTGAGGTTTGATTATTATCGTCATCGCTATCAGAGCTAGAGTTAAATCAGAGGTTAAACTGAGCAGCCCCAGACCTCCTTCTCCTCAAAAATGTGCTCTGTTCGTTAGGAGAAGTGAGACATACTCTTTGTGAGGCTGGTCTAGACAATAATCCAACTGCTAGGAGATACTGCTGTTATGGAAAAACCTCTGTTTCAAAGATTTCCAGACACTAAACAAACTCAATTGCTCAGTGACATCGAGTAGAACCGATATGCACCCCGAAGAAAGAACATTGGAAGTCAAAACAAATTTTCAAATCAGTTTGTTCAAGGCGAATCTCGAAGTCCTCCATAGTTTTGAGACCGATAAGGAGGTCACCAGGAAAGACATTAACATCGACCACTTGGAACTTGGCCGATAATTTCTTTTTAAACTGAATGGTGATCTTTTCGTCAACGAACTATCCCTGACGTGGAAGAGACTTGACCATACGGTATTCACGACTTAACTTAAGTCAAGGAAGAGTTCGGAAAGTTAGTTGACGATGAGAAACTCTACCAAGGCACCGGTCGAGTTGTTGTACTAAGTATAGAGACACAAGAGTTCGTCCATGTCGTCAGAGTCAGGGTTGTGAGTAGTTCGACTCTTAGTGGCAATGACAAGAAACATACACTGAGAGTGTGTGTTTCTGGATGTTCGTGTGTGTACGTGTCTCTGTACAAGTGTGTGCTCACCTATTTGTAGTTGCAGAGGTCGAGTCACAGCGCCTGGCCCAGCCTCTTTGCTGTGTGTGTGTGTGTGTGTGTGTGTGTGTGTGTGTGTGTGTGTGTGTGTGTGTGTGTGTGTTGATTCTGTTAGTTAAGGTGCCAAATGCCCTTGTCAATTAATAATTAGTCCGTTGTACTCACCTATTTTACTTACCTATATGTAGCTGTAGTGCCAGATCTTTGATTTTGGCCCGCCTTTCTGATGGCCGCTACTGAGTTCACTCTCTCTTTTAACTGCATGAACTCTCATACCTATTCTTAAAGCTATATATGGATTCAGCCTCTACCAGTTACTAATGTGTATTTATGTGTTATTTTTACGTACCTGAGACCCCGCCTTGCAAACAAACTTGCCCTGTCTACCCTATCTTGTTCTCTCACTGTTTTCGATGCAGTAGTCACGTCATCCCTGGTCCTTCTGTCCTCTAATAATATCAGGTTTATCTCCTCTGTCTTTCCTCATAGCTCATACCATCTAGGTTCGATATTGGTACTGCATGCTCCGAGGTAGGCCTGTCATATGCCCTGTATAGGATTGTTACAGAGTCCTTGTTGAGGTTCGTGACAGTCACCCTACCTTTGCCAGTCTCACGTTTGTTGAAGCCATTATGTGGTTTATCTGTTCCTTATGTGACATGCTCGGATCTATGATCGATACGAGGCCCCCTTTCAAGAAGGCTTGCCGCCTTTGTACCTCGAACCTGTACTCTCTTTCTGGTGTTCTATGGCCTTCACCCATTTTAATAACTATGCATGTCAGACCAGTCCTGCAGCATGTCCAGATCCATTGAAGTCTTTTCTGGTCTTTTCTTACTATTGTTTTATGTCATCTGCGTGCATGGACACATTTGACTCAGATTTTTTTCTGATATATTGTTTACATACAGAAGAAACAGCACTGGTTCAAGAAATGACCTTTATGGAACCCAGCCTGTCACTGTGGTCTATCCGGACTCCTCCTCCCAGATAATAACCTGTTGTTTGTAGATCGTTCATCTGCTTCCTCTCTCAGAACCCTTGAAGAGATGATGTCTGGTCCAAGTGCCTTCTAGATATCTAGCTCACTCACTAGTTTCTTCACCTAGCCTGTCTAGAATAGGGGTGTTTGTGTATGTGTGACTCATTAGTTAATTGTCCAATCAGATCATTAATTGAACATTAAAATGGTATAAAATACCGACAGATTGTTAGGTAAGACACATATGCAACAGTTAGGTATCTCCTTCTGTAGGCGAAACGTTTCGAAATAAAGATACCTAACTGTTGCATATGTGTCTTACCTAACAGATCATTAATTAAATCCTAGAGGAACACCTGCCATCTCATGCACTTTATCTAGACAAGAGCAATTTGTGTCCCGGGTGTAGTCTGTATTTCTGGTCTTCTGAAAGTTTCAGTGGGTGGACATTCTAAGTGAGCAGTAACTCATTAACGTATCGATCTGAATGAATTCAACTTATACAGATAACAGGAACTTACCTTCTTGGTGCGTGTGTGTGTGTGTGTAGGTTATTAAATCCCTTTATGAACACCGCAAAATAACGTATATGAGTTACAATTTAACACTCGGAATAGGGTAAACAAGAGACGCTGTCTCATTGGTATGGTGGTACATGTATGACTGGTCAGAGCAAATCCTTATATGTCCAATGGTTTTTATTGTGACAACGTTGGATTAAGCTCACATATCTTGTTACAGGTCTTCCCTTCTTCCGACTTCCTCTAACGTTTTTCCAATCCCTCAGGACTTAGTTTCACGTCGTCAACAAATAGCGAACCTATCGCTTCTGTCGTGTCATACACCTATACAAGATTCAGCACCCTCTTGTTAAGTATTTCCTGACCAATTGCAGTGCTTTTCCTGCTTGTTCCTTTAGTTCCTGAACCAATCTCTTGTGCAGAACTGCGTTAAAAGCCTTTATACACACCAAGAAAATGCAGTCTACTCACCCTTCTCTAATTTCTCTTCTTTTACCATGTTGTAGAACTCCAGTAGGTTTACGATATAAGATTTCCCATATCTGAAACTATGCTGATTATCATATGAGCTTATTCCATTCTAAGTGCTCCACGACTCTTCTCCAGATATTCCTCTCCATGACTTTACATACTATACATGTCAGAGACACTGGACTGTAGTTTAATATTGCCAGTATGTCTCATTTCTTAAAAATTGGGTCTATATTTGCTGTCTTCATCACCTCAGGTAGTCGCCCTGTTCCGATAGATTTGTTGAAGATTGTTACTAGAGGCACACAAGTGCCTTTGCTTCCTCTCTCGGGACCCATGGATAGATACTGATTGGTCCCACTGCCGTCGAGAAATCTAACTCATACAGCAGCTTCTCACCTCCTTCCCGGTTGTATGCATTGTATCCCACACCTGCTGATGTGCTCTACCGTATCAGGTTGTTGGACGCCTTTCTGTCTCCTCCGAGAATACCTCCCTATGTCTCGTGCTGAGCTCTTCACATACCTCCTGCTCATTCTTTGTGAGCTCCCCACCTTCATTCCTCAGCTGACTTATTACCTGGTTCTTGTCTGTTGCTTTCCTCCTGATGTGAATGCGTTACAACATGGATCAAATTTGACTATCAATATCATTCTCAAATTGCCCTGTGGTCTACCTAATTATTAATGCATATTCATTTCCGGCTCTTGGTCTTAATATCTTGTTTTCCTGGTTAAACCATGCACTCACTCTGCTCTCCCCATTGTCATTAATGCCACTTACGAACTCCTGGGTTGAAGGTGTCGAGTCACAGCTCATTGCCCCGTGTGTGTGCTCACCTAGTTGTGGTTGCAGAAGTAAAATCACAGCTCCTGGCCCTGCCTCTTCTCTGGTCGCTACTAGGCCACTCTTCTTGCTCCATGAGCTTATTCATACCTCTTCTTAAAGCTATGTATGAATCCTGCCTCCACTACATCACTTCCCAGATTATTTTGCTTCCGGACAACTCTATGACTAAAGAAATACTTCCTAACATCCCTGCGATTCATCTGAGTCTTCATCTTCCAACTGTGACCCCTTGTTGCTGTGTCCCATCTCTGGAACATCCTGTCTCTGTCTACTTTGTCGATTCCTCTTAGTATTTTACATGTTGTTATCATATCCCCCTGTCTCTCCTGTCCTCCAGTTTCGTCAGCTCGATTTTCTTTAACCTCTCCTCGTAGGACATGCCTCTTAGCTCCGAGACTAGTCATGCTGCAAACCTTTGCACTTTCTCTAGTTTCCTTACGTGCTTGGCTAGGTGTGGGTTCCAAACTGGTGTTGCATACTCCAATATAGTCCTGACGTACACGTGTACTGAATCTTGAATGATTCCTTATTGAGATGTCGGAATGCTGTTCTTAGATTTGTTAGGCGCCTATATGCTGCAGCAGTTATTTTGTTGATGTTCGCCTCAGGAGATGTGCCCGATGTTATACTCACCCCAAGTTCCTTTTTCTTGAGTGAGATTTGTAGTCTTTGGCCCCCTTAGACTGTACTCTGCACTTGGTGGGGTTAAACTCCAAAAGTCAATTTCTGGACCAGGCCTTCAGCCTGTCTAGATCCCTTTGTAGTTCTGCCTGGTCTTCGTCTGATTGAATTCTTCTCATCAACTTCACATTATGTGCAAACAGGGACACTGCAGAGTCTATTCCTTCCATCATGTCGTTCACATATACCAGAAACAGCACCAGTCCTTGGATTAACCCCTGTTGAACCCCATTTGTCACAGAAGCGTTCACTCTGACACCTCGCCTGATGTCTTCCCGATTGGTATTCCCTAATCCATTGCTGTGCCTTTTCTGTTATACCTGTCTGATCCTCCAGCTTTTGCACTAATCTCTTTAGTAGAACTGTGTCAAAAGCCTTCTTAAGTCCAAGAAAATGCATTCCACCCACCTCTCTCTCTCTCTCTCTCTCTCTCTCTCTCTCTCTCTCTCTTGCCTTACTGCTGTCACCTTGTCATAGAACTCTAGTAGGTTTGTGACACAGGATTTCCCATCCCTGAAAGTTTTCTGGTTGTCACTGATAAGCTTATTTTCCTCTAGGTGCTCCACCACTCTTCTGATAATCTTTTCCATGACTTTTCATACTTTATATGTCAGTGACACTGGTCTGTAGTTTAATGTTTCGTGTGTATCTCATTTTTTTTTTAAATTGGTACTGCATATGCTGTCTTCCATACCTCAGGTAGTCGCCCTGTTTTGATAGATGCATTGAAAATTTTTGTTAGTGGTACACACAGTGCCTCTGCTCCCGCTCTCAATACCCATGGAGAGATGTTATTCGGCCCCATCGCCTTTCAGGTATCTAGCTCGCTTGGCAGACTCTTCACTTCTTCCTTGGTTGTATGTATTGTGTCCTATTTTCTGTAGCCCTTTGTATCTCCTCTGTGAACACGTCTTTGAATCTCATGCTGAGCTTCTCACATAGTTCACTGTCGTTTCTTGTGATCACCTCGCCTTCCTTCCTCAGCCTGATTACCTGGTCCTGGACTGTTGTTTATCTCCTGATATGGCTGTACAACAGTTTCGGGTCAGATTTGGTTTTCGCTCTTCGTATGTGTGTGTGTGTGTGTGTGTGTGTTTGTGTGTATGTGTGTTTGTGTGTGTGTGTGTGTGTGTGTGTGTGTGTGTGTGTGTGTGTGTGTGTATGTGTGTATGTTTGTGTGCGAGTGTGAGTAGTGAGTACTCACCTAGTTGTACTCACCTAGTTGTTTTTGCAGGTGTCAAGTCATAGCTCCTGGCCTCGCCTCTTCATTGGCCGCTACTGGGTCATTCTCCCTGCACAATGAGCTTTATCATACCTCTGCTTAAAGCTATGAATGGATCCTGCCTCCACTACATCGCTTCCCAAACTATTCCACTTCCTGACTACTCTGTGACTGAAGAAATACTTCCTAACATCCCTGTGCTTCATCTGAGTCTTCAACTTCCAACTGTGTCCCCTTGATGCTGTGTTCTCTGGAACATTCTGTCTTTGTCCACCTTGTCAATACCTCTCAGTATTTTATATGTCGTTATCATGTCATCCCTATCTCTCCTGTCCTCCAGAGTCGTCAGGCCGATTTCCCTTAATCTTTCTTCGTAGGACATTCCCCTTAGCTCTGGAACTAACCTTGTCGCAAACCTTTGCACTTTCTCTAATTTCATGACGTGCTTGATCAATTGTGAGTTCGAGATAGGTGCTGCATACTCCAGTATGGGCCTGTGTGTGTGCGTGTGTGTGTGTGTGTGTGTGTGTCTGCGTGTGTGTCTGTGTGTGTCTGTGTGTAACGTGTGTATATATGTGTGTGTAGTGTGTGTGTGTGTGTCTGTATGTGACGTGTGTTTGTGTATGTGTGTGTGTGTCTGTATGTGACCTGTGTTTGTGTATATGTGTGTGTGTGTGTGTGTGTGTGTGTGTCTGTATGCGACCTGTGTTTGTGTATATGTGTGTGTGTGTGTGTGTGTGTGTGCGTGTGTGTGTCCAGCACTTATATGTGTACACTTCCACCTCAGTTTGCTGGAGTCCGTTCTACCTCCAATGAGAATACCTCCCTAAATGTCTTGCTGAACTCTTAACACACTTCTTGATCATTTCTTGTAAGCTTTCCTCACTTTCTTCCTTCCTCAGCCTGATTACCTGGTCCTTGACTGTTGTTTTCCTCCTCATGTAGCTGAATAACAACAATTTTGATTTCGATGTTGTGTCATCTTCATATTAACGCTCGGCCTTCCTCCTCATCTATGCATATTCATTTTTGGATCTTAAGCTTAGCTCCTTATTTACCTGAGTCCTTTGCATTCTATATTTTTTCCATGTTCTAGGGCACTCGGGTTTGGCCTCTCTGCACCTTCAGATGAACCATAGACTCACTCTGGTCTTCCCATTGCTTCTGTTGCCTCTGGGTACGACTTTCTCCTCTACCATCTTGCACTTTCTGGTCACATAAGAACATAAGAAAGAAGGAACACTCCAGCAGGCCTACTGGCCCATGCAAG
>NC_091313.1:44042356-44077356 GCF_038502225.1 Cherax quadricarinatus | reverse complement strand
TGTTGTTCTTCCATTGCTTGTATAATTGTTGTTGTTCTTCCATTGTCTGTATAATTGTTATTCTTCTGTTACTTCTATATTTGCTATTCTTTTCAGTCTGCTTTCATAATTATTTTTTCATGTTCTGCTCTTGGTATAATTGTTGTTCTTGTTCTACAATGTGTATAATTGTTGTTCCTGTTGTACTTCTTGTATAATTCTTGTTTTTGTTCTACTGTTATATTCTTCATTGTTCTAACTGTTGCTATAGTTTTTTCTTGTTATTCTGCTGTTATAAGTGTTCTTACTGTTATAACTGCTGTTATAATTATTGTTCTTGTCTTACTGCTGTTATATCAGTTCTTGTTCTGCTTATGTTATATTGGTGTTTTTCCTTTACTGTTTTTATAATTGTTCTTGTTCAGGTGGTGTTCAGGTGTTATTCTTCTCTTGATGTAACTAACATTTCTGTTCTACTGCTGTTTAAGGGGTTGTTCTTGTTCTGCTGCTGTTAAAATTGTTGTTCTTGTTCAACTGTTATAATAATTATTGCTCTTGTTCAACAGCTGACGTAACTGTTCTTTTTCTTCTGGTGTTATAAATATTCTTCTTGTTCTACTGATCTTACAGTTATCGTTCCTGTTCTACTTCTCTTCTAATTGTTATTTATGTTCTCCTACTGTAATATTTATTCTTGTTCTTCTGATGTTATAACTGCAGCAATATAACATTGTCTTCGGGAATCTTATTTAGTTTTTATTTCCTCAAAGCTTGTTTATCCCAGCTTGTTCCTGACTCGTTCCTCAGAGCTTGTTTATCCCAGCTTGTTCCTGACTCGTTCCTCAGAGCTTGTTTATCCCAGCTTGTTCCTGACTCGTTCCTCAGAGCTTGTTTATCCCAGCTTGTTCCTGACTCGTTCCTCAGAGCTTGTTTATCCCAGCTTGTTCCTGACTCGTTCCTCAGAGCTTGTTTATCCCAGCTTGTTCCTGACTCGTTCCTCAGAGCTTGTTTATCCCAGCTTGTTCCTGACTCGTTCCTCAGAGCTTGTTTATCCCAGCTTGTTCCTGACTCGTTCCTCAGAGCTTGTTTATCCCAGCTTGTTCCTGACTCGTTCCTCAGAGCTTGTTTATCCCAGCTTGTTCCTGACTCGTTCCTCAGAGCTTGTTTATCCCAGCTTGTTCCTGACTCGTTCCTCAGAGCTTGTTTATCCCAGCTTGTTCCTGACTTGTTACTCAGAGCTTGGTTATTTCAGCTTGTTCCTGACTCGTTCCTCAGAGCTTGTTTATCCCAGCTTGTTCCTGACTCGTTCCTCAGAGCTTGTTTATCCCAGCTTGTTCCTGACTCGTTCCTCAGAGCTTGTTTATCCCAGCTTGTTCCTGACTCGTTCCTCAGAGCTTGTTTATCCCAGCTTGTTCCTGACTCGTTCCTCAGAGCATGTTCATCCCAGCTTGTTCCTGACTCGTTCCTCAGAGCTTGTTTATCCCAGCTTGTTCCTGACTCGTTCCTCAGAGCATGTTCATCCCAGCTTGTTCCTGAATCGTTCCTCAGAGCATGTTCATCCCAGCTTGTTCCTGACTCGTTCCTCAGAGCTTGTTTATCCCAGCTTGTTCCTGACTCGTTCCTCAGAGCTTGTTTATCCCAGCTTGTTCCTGACTCGTTCCTCAGAGCATGTTCATCCCAGCTTGTTCCTGACTCGTTCCTCAGAGCATGTTCATCCCAGCTTGTTCCTGACTCGTTCCTCAGAGCATGTTCATCCCAGCTTGTTCCTGACTCGTTCCTCAGAGCATGTTCATCCCAGCTTGTTCCTGAATCGTTCCTCAGAGCATGTTCATCCCAGCTTGTTCCTGACTCGTTCCTCAGAGCTTGTTTATCCCAGCTTGTTCCTGACTCGTTCCTCAGAGCTTGTTTATCCCAGCTTGTTCCTGACTCGTTCCTCAGAGCATGTTCATCCCAGCTTGTTCCTGACTCGTTCCTCAGAGCATGTTCATCCCAGCTTGTTCCTGACTCGTTCCTCAGAGCATGTTCATCCCAGCTTGTTCCTGACTCGTTCCTCAGAGCTTGTTTATCCCAGCTTGTTCCTGACTCGTTCCTCAGAGCTTGTTTATCCCAGCTTGTTCCTGACTCGTTCCTCAGAGCATGTTCATCCCAGCTTGTTCCTGACTCGTTCCTCAGAGCTTGTTCATCCCAGCTTGTTCCTGACTCGTTCCTCAGAGCTTGTTTATCCCAGCTTGTTCCTGACTCGTTCCTCAGAGCTTGTTCATCCCAGCTTGTTCCTGACTCGTTCCTCAGAGCTTGTTTATCCCAGCTTGTTCCTGACTCGTTCCTCAGAGCATGTTTATCCCAGCTTGTTCCTGACTCGTTCCTCAGAGCTTGTTTATCCCAGCTTGTTCCTGACTCGTTCCTCAGAGCTTGTTCATCCCAGCTTGTTCCTTACTCGTTCCTCAGAGCTTGTTTATCCCAGCTTGTTCCTGACTCGTTCCTCAGAGCATGTTTATCCCAGCTTGTTCCTGACTCGTTCCTCAGAGCTTGTTCATCCCAGCTTGTTCCTGACTCGTTCCTCAGAGCTTGTTTATCCCAGCTTGTTCCTGACTCGTTCCTCAGAGCCTGTTTATCCCAGCTTGTTCCTGACTCGTTCCTCAGAGCTTGTTTATCCCAGCTTGTTCCTGACTCGTTCCTCAGAGCCTGTTTATCCCAGCTTGTTCCTGACTCGTTCCTCAGAGCTTGTTTATCCCAGCTTGTTCCTGACTCGTTCCTCAGAGCTTGTTCATCCCAGCTTGTTCCTGACTCGTTCCTCAGAGCTTGTTTATCCCAGCTTGTTCCTGACTCGTTCCTCACAGCCTGTTTATCCCAGCTTGTTCCTGACTCGTTCCTCAGAGCTTGTTTATCCCAGCTTGTTCCTGACTCGTTCCTCAGAGCTTGTTTATCCCAGCTTGTTCCTGACTCGTTCCTCAGAGCTTGTTTATCCCAGCTTGTTTCTGACTCGTTCCTCAGAGCTTGTTTATCCCAGCTTGTTCCTGACTCGTTCCTCAGAGCTTGTTTATCCCAGCTTGTTCCTGACTCGTTCCTCAGAGCTTGTTTATCACAGCTTGTTCCTGACTCGTTCCTCAGAGCTTGTTTATCCCAGCTTGTTCCTGACTCGTTCCTCAGAGCTTGTTTATCCCAGCTTGTTCCTGACTCGTTCCTCAGAGCTTGTTTATTCCAGCTTGTTCCTGACTCGTTCCTCAGAGCTTGTTTATTCCAGCTTGTTCCTGACTCGTTCCTCAGAGCTTGTTTATCCCAGCTTGTTCCTGACTCGTTCCTCAGAGCTTGTTTATTCCAGCTTGTTCCTGACTCGTTCCTCAGAGCTTGTTTATCCCAGCTTGTTCCTGACTCGTTCCTCAGAGCTTGTTTATCCCAGCTTGTTCCTGACTCGTTCCTCAGAGCTTGTTTATCCCAGCTTGTTCCTGACTCGTTCCTCAGAGCTTGTTTATCCCAGCTTGTTCCTGACTCGTTCCTCAGAGCTTGTTTATCCCAGCTTGTTCCTGACTCGTTCCTCAGAGCTTGTTTATCCCAGCTTGTTCCTGACTCGTTCCTCAGAGCTTATTTATCCCAACTTGTTCCTGACTCGTTCCTCAGAGCTTTTTTATCCCAGCTTGTTCCTGACTCGTTCCTCAGAGCTTGTTTATCCCAGCTTGTTCCTGACTCGTTCCTCAGAGCTTGTTTATCCCAGCTTGTTCCTGACTCGTTCCTCAGAGCTTGTTTATCCCAGCTTGTTCCTGACTCGTTCCTCAGAGCTTGTTTATCCCAGCTTGTTCCTGACTCGTTCCTCAGAGCTTGTTTATTCCAGCTTGTTCCTGACTCGTTCCTCAGAGCTTGTTTATCCCAGCTTGTTCCTGACTCGTTCCTCAGAGTTTGTTTATCCCAGCTTGTTCCTGACTCGTTCCTCAGAGCTTGTTTATCCCAGCTTGTTCCTGACTCGTTCCTCAGAGCTTGTTTATCTCAGCTTGTTCCTGACTCGTTCCTCAGAGCTTGTTTATCCCAGCTTGTTCCTGACTCGTTCCTCAGAGCTTGTTTATCCCAGCTTGTTCCTGACTCGTTACTCAGAGCATGTTTATCCCAGCTTGTTCCTGACTCGTTCCTCAGAGCTTATTCATCCCAGCTTGTTCCTGACTCGTTCCTTAGATCTTGTTTATCCCAGCTTGTTCCTGACTCGTTCCTCAGAGCATGTTTATTCCAGCTTGTTCCTGACTCGTTCCTCAGAGCTTGTTTATCCCAACTTGTTCCTGACTCGTTCCTCAGAGAGCTTGTTTATCCCAGCTTGTTCCTGACTCGTTACTCAGAGAATGTTTATTCCAGCTTGTTCCTGACTCGTTCCTCAGAGCATGTTTATCTCAGCTTGTTCCTGACTCGTTCCTCAGAGCATGTTTATCCCAGCTTGTTCCTGACTCGTTCCTCAGAGCTTGTTTATCCCAGCTTGTTCCTGACTCGTTACTCAGAGCTTGTTCATCCCATCTTGTTCCTGACTCGTTCCTCAGATCTTGTTTATCCCAGCTTGTTCCTGACTCGTTCCTCAGAACATGTTTATCTCAGCTTGTTCCTGACTCGTTCCTCAGAGCATGTTTATCCTAGCTTGTTCCTGACTCGTTCCTCAGAGCTTGTTTATCCCAGCTTGTTCCTGACTCGTTCCTCAGAGCATGTTTATCCCAGCTTGTTCCTGACTCGTTCCTCAGAGCATATTTTTCCCAGCTTGTTCCTGACTCGTTCCTCAGAGCATATTTATCCCAGCTTGATCCTGACTTGTTACTCAGAGCTTGGTTATTCCAGCTTGTTCCTGACTTGTTACTCAGAGCTTGGTTATTCCAGCTTGTTCCTGACTCGTTCCTCTTAGCTAGCTATTTCCAGTTGTGCTTCCCAGAGGGTTCCTCCTAAATTCTTCCTCCTAGTTTGTTTCGACTAGATGATTTTCCCATACATGTTTTTCATTGGTTCTTCCTTCCTTCCTTCTTCTACTTTACTGTTTCTGAATATAGCACTGAGAACCAGCTCATGGTTCTCGTATAATTATTTTTCTTATTCACAGGGAAGAGCTAAACCCGCAACTCACATACAGCGAGTGTTACGTTGTTTCAAGCAGAATTGGAGCTGAATGTGTATCTTATCTTGTCAATAGAAACTCGCATGTATTCCTTCAATAAATCTCTTCGGTAGAGCTTAATTTATTTTTAACTCGCTCTTCGATTTTTTTTTTTAAAATATGTCTGGATGAAAATCGTCTTATAATTCAAACGAAAATACAGCACCGTTTTGGGTTATGAAGGATCCATCACATTATCAAAGTTAATACAGAACTTACCAACTTTTCACTGTTAATAACTGGATTCTAACAAGCTTGTTTTCAGAAATCTTGAATCAAGTTCTACTTGTCGATGTTAAATCTTTGCTTGTTGAACTTAATTCAGTTTTTAACGTCTTTTTCCTATGGTTATTGTAGAGTTGGTTTCATTCTATGGAACAATGCTCTTCTCCAGACTGAGGGACTGACCACCTCAAAACTTTAAGGGTGATGGACTGATTACATCGTCTTCAAGTATCTTCTGATTCTATCAACTTTTCTGTACTCTACTGAAGAAGTCTACTGTGTAGGCGAAACGTTTCGAAATAAAGATACCTAACTGTTGCATATGTGTCTTACCTAACAACAGAGTTGGTAATGTCATGATTCATTTTCCTGTTGATTTGTTCCTACAGTTCATTACTAACTGTTTATTGTTTATTGTGTTTGAAGATATCAATATTAATATCATTATCTCTTTAATAATAACTAAACAAATGTTCTTGAAAGTTAAGACACATGTGCAACATCTGGATATCTTTATTGTAGACGTTTAGCCATCCAGTGGCTTTATCAATACAGATTCTAGGACATAATTATGATAGTAGAATTATATATCTTTTGTATAAAGTTCTACTATGTCCTAATTATGTCCTAGAATCTGTATTGATAAAGCCACTGGATGGCGAAACGTCTACAATAAAGATATCCAGATGTTGCACATGTGTCTTAACTTTCATATTGTCGGTATTTTATACCTTTCTTGCACAACAAATGTTCTTATAAAATTATTAATGATTTTACTGTTTTTTGAAGCACTGATGCTACAATCACAGGTGTGGAGGACAGGTGTGTCATCTGTGAGTCATATGCACCAACATCTTTCCTACTCGGAGTAATGGACAAGGAGCTTCAGTTTTTGTGGCTGTTCGAGGACCCAGCGACCCTCCCTAATACCTCTGCCTGTCTGTACCCTGGTAAAAAGTGGTGTGGTAGTGATCTGGTAGCGGTGAGTAATAGAGTAGTAGATGTGCATCAGTTGTGAGGTAGTGGAGTGGTAATGGTGTGGTTGAAGTATGGAAGGGGTATGGTAGAGGTGTGGCAGTGGTGTTAGCCTACCTGATCACACTCCTTGAAACTGTTCACATCCGCAGTTCTGCTCTGTATACGTGACTGCCGCCACAGGAGCCAGGGATGGAATGGCAACGGAGTCTTTGTGAAACAATACATGAGACTTTTATAGGATTCCATTGCACAGTGCTTTTCCTGGCCCCTCTTGACCACCCAGAGAAACTTGATAGCTGTTAAGTGGTCTCTATTAAATTCAAAGTAAATTATGATTGCCATGATCAGTCTACGACCAAGAATGTCATGGTACTCTATTGAGGGGAGTGAATGTAAACAGTTAAGAAGAATAGATAAATAAATTAATGTAGCAGAAGAAAGGCGACAGTAAATATATAAAAATATCTGCGGCACCAGTAACTTCTAATTATCTGGCAGAATTCCTGAGACATGACACTGTTCCACCTCCCTGCTTCACTCTACTCATTAATTTTCGGGACCTGCCGGCTGGATTCTGAATCTTAACGACAGAAGGGAAAACACAGATAGCTGATTCTGCAAGACATGCAATAGATTGTTTATTGCACACTTGAAGCTTATATTGTGTTCCTGGAGTTCATAGTTCTGAAGCAGTACCACAAGAAAAACAAAGACTTCAGAGGTCACAAGTTATCTTTTCAGATATTATTGAGTAAGCAATTATATAATAACTTAATTGTTAATATAATCACGGAGCAGCAATTATTCCTTAAGGGTCTAAGAAACGAGACATAATTGGGGTTTATTCATGGAAGGGAAGGTTGCTTCGCTTCCATGGATCAATAAGCGTTCACCAGTATCAAGGTACCAGCCTGAGAAAGCGTTCACCAGTATCAAGGTACTAGCCTGAGAAAGCGTTCACCAGTATCAAGGTACCAGCCTGAGAAAGCGTTCACCAGTATCAAGGTACCAGCCTGAGAAAGCATTATTACGAAAAATAATATTTCAACTTGATGCAGGATGTTGATATTTCCTCTCACTAAAATTAACAATAAATGACTTAACAATCGGGGGAATTAAGATTGTGTTATGGCTAATGACTTTTTTTAATCTGTCCAACCCTTTATCTGTCATCACAATTTACATTTCTTATGAATTAGTTCGCCAAACAAATAGAACTTCAAAAATAAAATTAGTCTAATCTTCTACATGCTATATTGCACATGTATATTCATTGGTGCAAATATAATCACAAGCGTTCGTTAGAGAACGGAGGGGGGTTGTGGAGAGAGGGGTGGAGGCAGTTGTCCTCTATAATCAAGCATGAGTCACGGGAAAAACATCAATACCGATAACTTGCATACTCATTGAACTCATTCCTTCATGCACCTTTGCCCCCTTGAAACTCTTACCACCCCAACATATCCTTGCTCCACCTTGGAAATCCTCAGCCATCTGAAAACAGTTTCCCTTTGCCCTTTTACCCCGTGGGAAAGTTTTAGCTGACGCCTCTGTGTAAAACTGTTGCTTCTCATTTTTATATTCTCTTTGACAGCTAGAAAATGTACTCATCAATCTCATTGATGAAAATTCATTCCAGGAATTAAATCAAAATTTTAATGCACGCCTTTGCGTAAAGTTGATACTTATCATTGCATCTGCTAAATAATATCTGCTCTCTTCTATTTACTAAAATTCCTTTAATAATTATTCTATGATAAAACCTGTTAAGATTCTGTTTGACAGCCAGAAAAAATACTCACCAGTCTCATCGATGCAAATTCATTCCATGAGTTTTTGAAGTTTGTGCTATCGTAGATAGAGCAAACTTCAAAAACTTTGTTGAAAATGTGTATGTATCCGTGGCCAGCGGCGATCGTCAACGCCAGGAGGTGGGTGACAGCGCGAGACTGCGTTCTTCAGTGCCAGCTTACAGTCGTCAGTGCCGGATAACGATCAATAGCGTCGGACCTCGGTTCTGAGCGTCATACCTCGGTTCTGAGCGTCAGACCTCGATTCTCAGCTTCAGTCCTCGGTTCTCAGCGTCAGACCTCGGTTCTCAGTGTCAGACCTCGGTTCTCAGCGTCAGACCTCGGTTCTCAGTGTCAGATCTCGGTTCTCAGCGTCAGACCACGGTTCTCAGCGTCAGATCACGATTCTGAGCAACAAACCTCGGTTTTCAGCGTCAGATCACGGTTCTCAGAGTCAGAACTCAGACCTCAGCGCTAAAAACCGTTCCTTAGTGCTAGACTGCTATCTTCGTGGAGAGACAAGTGTGAAATAATCTTATGAGCGTTCAAGATATCAGAATCAAACCATAAAACAATGACAACAATTACAGTATTATGCTAATCTTATATAAATATTAAAACATTTTCTCATTAAACACGTTCTAAATATATCGAGAAGGAATATTAAAAATGGTACAAAATTTAAAAGCAAAAAATTTCACTGCAGCTTCAAAGGTCTTGTGTCCATCGCCCCAGGATCAAGAATACATCATCGAAATTCTATAAGTTTTGAGAATCTTGGAAGCAGCTCCCACCTCTGCAACACTATCATGTGTTGACGGTGTTTGCAGGATATTCTCAGCTGAAAATCTTGAATGACAGATTTTTTTCCCCGAGGACTTTTTAATATTTTCTCTAGTTACATTTGTTTTGCTTATTTGGCCATAAGATCAATGGCAGGAATTGGAAGGGAAAGAATTAATTAGGGAGAGACAGATCAATGAAGAAGGTAGTGGTGAGACACAAAGAGAGATGATAAATTAGATATATGTGAGATACTTGGATATCCTTACTGAGGAAACGTTTCGCCACACAGTGACCATTCTTCTTTGTATAGGACTGATGAAGCCACTGTGTGGAGGAACGTTTCCTCAGTGAATATACCCAAGTATTGCTTATGTGTCTAATTAATCAACTTGTCGGTTCTCCGAACCATTTATCTACAAAGAGAGCTGTAGGAAAGGCTAAATGGCATGATAGTTTTGAATGTTATTTAACATTGTTATTTAACACAGTCCGCTTCCTACTATAGACAGATGATTGTACTGGTAGAACGAAGGTTGAATTTACCGTTGTTTTTCCAATTTCTCGTGTAAACACACACACAAATGTGTATGTGTACCCATATAAATATACACAAACAAACGCATTCACACACATATAGGAGAGTACAGACGCAGACACACACACACACAGACACACACACATACACAGACACACACAGACACACACACACACACACACACACACACACACACACACACACACACACACACACACACACACACACACACACACACACACATTCACACACACACACACACACGTACTCATATACAACAGGCCTAGTGTCTAATCGACATGTGCCTAGGACAAAATGGTAACTAACACACACACACACACGCACACACGCACACGCACACGACTAGGTGGACAGAGACAGGATGTTCCAGAAATGGAACACAGAAACAAGGGGTCAATGTTGGAAACAGAAGACCCAGATAATTCACAGGGATATTAGGAAGTATTTCTTCTGTCACGAGAGTTGTCAGGAAGTGGAATAGTCTGGCAAGTGATATAGTGGAGGTAGAATCCATACAGAGCTTTAAGAAGAGGTATGATAAAGCTCATGGAGCAAGAAAAGTGACCTAGTAGTGACCAGTGAAGAGGCGGGGCCAGAGCTGTGAATCGAACCCTGCAACCACATCTAGGCGAGTGCAACTAGGTGATTATAACTAGGTGAGTACAACTAGGTGAGTACAACTAGGTGAGTACAACTAGGTGAGTACAGCTAGGTGAGTACAACTAGGTGAGTACACATACACAAATTTTCTTGGATCATAAGAAGTCTTTCAGCATAGTTCCACGCAAGAGTTTAGTGCTGAAAGCTAGAGAAGCAATCATGAATAACAGGAAAGGCAATTCAATGGATCAGAGAATACATTACAGGAAGGAAAAAACGAGTGATGGCACGTGAAGAGGCGTCAGAGTGGGCTACTGTGACTAGCGGGGTTCCACAAGGGTTGTTCAGTCCATGGGCCGGTGCTGTTTCTGATTTATGTGAATGACATGATGGAAGGGATAGATTCAGAGGTGTCCCTGTTTGCAGACGACGTGAATGTAATGCGGAGAATTCAAGTGGATGAGGATCAGTTAGAACTACAAAGGGATCTGGACAGACTGCAAGCCTGGTCCAACAACTGGCTCTTGGAGTTTAACCCCACTAACTGTAATGTCATGAAGATTTGGGAAGGTCAAAGAAGACAGCAGACAGAGTACAGAGTAGGGGGCCAAAGACTGCAAACCTCTCTCAAGGAAAAGGATCTTTGGGTGAGTATAATACCAAGCACATCTCCTGAGGCGCATATCAGCCAAATAACTGCTGCAGCATATTGACACAAAGCAAAAATAAGAATAGAGTTTCGACACCTTAGCAAGAATCTTTCTAGTCTCTGTACACAGTTCACGTCAGGCTCGTATTGGAGTATGCAGTACCAGTACGGAGCCCACACCTGGTCAGGCACGTCAAGAAATTAGAGAAAGTGCAAAGGTATGCAACAAGACTAGTACCGGAGCTACCGGGTATCTCCAACGAGAAGAGGTTAAGGGAAATCGACTTAACGACACTAGAGGAAAGAAGGGACAGGGGGAACATGATAATAACTTATAAAATAGTGAGAGGAATTGACAAGGTGAATAAGGATAGAAAGTTTCAGAGATGGGACACAGCAACAAAGTTTCAGAGATGGGACACAGCAACAAAGTTTCAGAGATGGGACACAGCAACAAAGTTTCAGAGATGGGACACAGCAACAAAGTTTCAGAGATGGGACACAGCAACAAAGTTTCAGAGATGGGACACAGCAACAAAGTTTCAGAGATGGGACACAGCAACAAAGTTTCAGAGATGGGACACAGCAACAAAGGGTCACAACTGAAAGATGAAAACTCAGAGGAGTCACAGGGATGTTAGGAAATATTTCTTCAGTAATATAGTTGTCAGGAAGTGGAATAATTTGGAGGGTGATGTGGTGGAAACAGGATCCATACATAGCTTTAAGAAGACATACGATAAAGCTAATGGAGCAGGGGGAGAGATTACCTAGTGACGACCAGTGAAGAGGCCAAGAGCTGTGAATCGACCCCTGCAATTACAATTAGGTAAGTACAAATAAGTAAGTACACACACACACACACACACACACACACACACACACACACACACACACACACACACACACACACACACACACACACACACACACACACACTATCGACTACTTTCTTTGACAGACAGTAAAACAACATACCATGGAATGATTAATGACATTATCATTTCGAAGAAATTAACTTATTTAATATTAACCTTCCTGAGTTATTTAATACCCATTGTGCAATAAACATTCCCTTACATACACAAATAACCCGCACATAGAAGAGAGGAGCTTACGACGACGTTTCCGTCCGACTTGAACCATTTACAAAGTCGCACTAACGAAAGCTGTCTTCCCTACTTCCTACTTTCACAGTCGCCATCTGGTTGAATTCTCCCTAATACACAACTTTCCTTGTATATATCTTAGTCCTGGCTTCGTCTCTGTAGATGCCTTCCTCTCCCAGTTCATTGTAAAATGCTCCGAACTTCATAACACCCGCGACTAAACCTGATTCCTTTTTCTTTTTATTCTTCTCCTTCTTCCCCTTTCCTCTTTCCCTTTTCTCCTTTGGGTTGTTTTTCCTCTGCCTTGGGTATCTGTTCCTTCATTTTTTATTTATTTTTCACCCCTCTGTATCCTTGCTCTTACCCTCTAGCTCCCTTGACTGGCTCCTCCTCCTCCATACTACCTTTCCCACTACTACCTTCTACCTCCACTACTACCACTACCACCTCCTGCCTATATATTCTCCCTCCTTCTCTCCTTTTCGTTAGTGTGACTTTGTAAATCGTCCAAGTCGGACCGAAGCGTCGTCGTAAGCTCCTCTCTTCTATGTGCGGGTTATTTGTGTATTGTTCCACTCACGGTATTGTGCCTTGTTTTTTTTTATTCCTTTACATACTGAACATAATCATTATAATTTAAAAAATATAATGTATAGGAGAAGTAACGATATTTTCATGGGCAGAAAATGGGTACCGGCATTGGTATATATAAAACACCAGTATTTTAGTGAGCCTCCCGGGAAGTCCGCCAAAATTCCGAGACGCCTTAGTCCACTCGGATATCAATGCTTCAAACATTATGTGCTCAATATTACTAGACATGTCACCCCTGATTGCTTAAAATCACTAGTTCGCGAATACATTACTATTCGTACTGCTCGTAAAGACTGACATTCCAAACTGGAGGAAAACAAAATTAGTCCTGTAGCTTCCCTGGCCATGTATATGCTCACATCATCATTAAGCTGTGTGTAGTTGATTAAAAGTTTGAGTTCGAAGGGAAAAACGCTCAAAGGCAGGGAATAGCTATATAAAATCCATTGTTTAGCCTATTAAGCAATCTGTATATGGAGTTTTTCAGACTAAGCTGTTGAAAGATATCCTACCCCGTGAAACTAAGTGGTTCAGATATTTGGATAACATCTTTTCACTTTGGCCAAATATGAACACATTTTTACCCAGGACTTAACGTTCTTGTCTCGTCTATTAAATTCACTGTGCAGAAAGATGTTCTGATCCACCAGGTTAATATAATGTTTAAGTTTACAGTATACAGGAAGGCTACTCTAACAATGCTACTCTAACAATGAAACAAGAGTGAAAAGGATGGTCTTTCTCACTATGTTTCCGAAAGTCTACTAAGTGTGCAGGCTGGAATTACTTGATGGGGAAACTAGGGAAAATCTTTGATATTGCTACGAAACTATGGTACCCTCAAGAGTTTGTGGAAATTGCTTTATAGCAGCAAGGAAAACTTATCATAAGACGGAACTTAGGATTAAAAATGTACTGCTTCTCCCATACAATGAGAATTTATCTGTCCTGCCAAATGTCTTAAGAAAATTAAAAAAACAAGCAGCTTTTTTTAAAATTCACAGAGGGTTAAAACTATTTTCATAAAGAATTCCCCTCAACACTCTCTTGGCATAGTTTACAGGATTGGTTGCACTGACTGTAATTTATCTTACATGGGACAGACTGGCAAACCTCTAGATGTTAGGTTAACCAAACACTGATATTCGACACAAGCAGCTCAAGACAGAGTCCTGGTTCTTTTTTCCTATTAGCTAGAAAGAGACATTTTAATATTGGGAATTATAAAATGTGATAAACGTTCTTAATATAATATTAGTTTTCGATTCTTCACACTTTACTCTTTTAAAATTAAGGCCACTGTACATATCCTTAAGCCAGATTCCTAAATGAATACTTTGGACTGAAGAATTTAGGGGTTATTAGGGTGTGCTTTTCCTTCCCTCTCATGTGTTTGGCCAGCGTCTGCTAAAGAGGTTGGTGGGGTTAGCTTCTGTTAATATATCGTCTCCCTCATGTTTAAATATGTTGGCCTTGGAACATTTTCTTTAATACAAAGAGAGGATAAGTTAATAAGTAACTAACTAATGTTGTCTTTGTTTTGTCATCACTACATCGTCAGCGTTTATGTGCTTCATATGCTTTTGGCTTATTTGCTGTAATATGCTGTCTGCATTTTCTGGCACATGGCACTCTGCTCGGTGGCCATTTCTGCTTCACAAAACACAATCGATATCCTGAATGAATCTCTGCGGAGTTCTGACTCTATTTCCGCAACATTACAAGCAGCTGTGATGTGCTGCTTGCAACACGAATATATATATATATATATATATATATATATATATATATATATATATATATATATATATATATATATATATATATATATATATATATATATATCAGAGGGTGTTCAGCAAGGTGACCCACTTGCTCCACTTCTTTTCTGCTTGGGAGTAAGAGAACTAACGTCCAGCCTACGCAGCGAGCTCAACATCTGGTACCTGGATAATGGCACTCTAGCAGGTACTGAAAAGTCCCTGTTAGAGGACCTACAACTGGTGAAAACACAGGGACTTGGAACTCATCCTCAATCCCTCCAAGTGTGAAATCATCACAACAAACCAGGAAATAACCAATGTCGTGCAAAGAATCCTCCCAGAAGTCTCTACTACCACTCCGTCCAACAGTACCCTCTTGGGAGCACTGCTGGGTCACCAGGCCATCGACACTGTCCTCTAGGACAAACTGAATGACCTGATGAGAATGGAGGAGAGAATAAGCGATCTTGATGCCCATGATGCTCTGTATCTCCTCATAAGGTGTCGTACTATGCCAAGACTCACTTATTTCCTGAGATGTGCACCCTCTTTTGACAACCCAACACTCGACGAATATGACGCACCCCTAAGATCAACCTTTAAGAAGGCACTGAACCTGTCACTAGAGGATCAACAATGACATCAGGCAACCCTCCCAGTGCGACTGGGAGGTATAGGGGTGCGCAAAGCAGCGCATGTTACTTTACCTGCTTTTCTGTCTCCGTGTTTGGCTTTCAGTGCATTAGTCAAGAAGATTGTCTCCAAACGCTTGAGAGACGTGGTAGGAGCTCAAGACCCCAGGTTCACTGAAGCAGCCATTCGGTGGGACACCCTTGTAGACTCCTCCAGCAGACCAGCTCCTCCCAAAGAACATAAACAGTCCCATTGGGACAAATCGATCATGGAAAAAATCGCCAACACAATGCTCACCAACGCCTCAGGGAAGGACAAAGCTCATCTCCGGGCAGTGAAGGCACCACACTCAGGAGATTTCCTTTTAGCTGTTCCCAATTCCTCCCTAAGCACTCGACTCAACCCATAGACCATTCGGATTGGTGATGCTCTTCGCCTAGCCGCCCCCATCCTCACCGAACATAGGGGTATTTCCGGCAGGGCGACGGCTGATCAATTCGGACTTCATGGTCTCGTGTGTCACACAGCAGATGGGAAGTATGCCAGACATGAGGAGGTCAATGACATCATAAAGAGAAGCCTCGCCACAGCCCGTTGCCCAGCTCAACGGGAACCCCAAGTGTAGAGGTCTGACGGAAGTCAAAAGCGTCTTGATGGAGCCACTATGCTACCCTGGAAGTATGGAAAGCAGATTGCCTGGGACTACACCTGTGCCGTCACATTGGCAGACGCCTACTTGCCATACTCCGAAGCTGAAGGGGGTGGAGCTGCCAGCCACAGGGAGACCCAGAAGATCCACAAATATGAAGACCTTCCCCCTTGATATAACTTCATCCCAACAGGGTAGGAAACCCTTGAAGCATGGGGAAAGTGTAACCTAAAGTTCCTCAAAGATCTGGGTGAAAAGCTCGTCATAGAAACCAAGGACCAAAGGGCGACCAGCTTCCTCTTTCAGAGACTCAGTGTTGCGATCCAGAGAGGAAATACCTGCAGCATTCTGGACACACGGTCCTTCGCCGGGGAGCTCGACGAAGTATTCGAGATGTAGCTCTGAGTTGTTATCTATGTTAGTTTTACTTTCTTTTGTAATTTTGTGAATGTTTTGTCAATGTATTTTGTCTTTACATAAAATATTTATCATATATAGGGGGTGGTAGGAGAAAATTCTCAAACAGCTTCAGGGAGAACCATGAGTTTTCCCTGAAACAAGTTTATTCTTTTCTCTGACGATGAAGGCCCCCACGACAGTTGTACAGGTGGTACCTTCTACATATACACACACATATATATATACATATATATATATATATATATATATATATATATATATATATATATATACATATGTATATGTATATATATATGTTTGGGATATTGGCAGTTTGGAGGGATGTGTTGTGTATCTTTATACGTATATGCTTCTAAACTGTTGTATAGAAAGCACCTCTGCAAAAGCAGTGATAATGTGTGAGTGTGGTGAAAGTGTTGAATAATGAAAGTATTTTCTTTTTTGAGGATTTTCTTTCTTTTTTGGGCCACCCTGCTTCGGTGTGAGACGACCGACTTGTTGAAAATATATATATATATATATATATATATATATATATATATATATATATATATATATATATATATATATATATATATATATATATATATATATATATATATATATATATATATATGAGAGAGTGGGTGAGATGTTATCAACAAATTTCAACAAATTTTGTTGAAAATAAGAAAAAGTTTTGGAGTGAGATTAACAAGTTAAGAAAGTCTAGAGAACAAATGGATTTGTCAGTTAAAAATAGGAGAGGAGAGTTATTAAATGGAGAGTTAGAGGTATTGGGAAGATGGAGGGAATATTTTGAGGAATTGTTAAATGTTGATGAAGATAGGGAAGCTGTGATTTCGTGTATAGGACAAGGAGGAATAACGTCTTGTAGGAGTGAGGAAGAGCCAGTTGTGAGTGTGGGGGAAGTTCGTGAGGCAGTAGGTAAAATGAAAGGGGATAAGGCAGCCGGGATTGATGGGATAAAGATAGAAATGTTAAAAGCAGGTGGGGATATAGTTTTGGAGTGGTTGGTGCAATTATTTAATAAATGTATGGAAGAGGGTAAGGTACCTAGGGATTGGCAGAGAGCATGCATAGTTCCTTTGTATAAAGGCAAAGGGGATAAAAGAGAGTGCAAAAATTATAGGGGGATAAGTCTGCTGAGTATACCTGGTAAAGTGTATCGTAGAGTTATTATTGAAAGAATTAAGAGTAAGACGGAGAATAGGATAGCAGATGAACAAGGAGGCTTTAGGAAAGGTAGGGGGTGTGTGGACCAGGTGTTTACAGTGAAACATATAAGTGAACAGTATTTAGATAAGGCTAAAGAGGTCTTTGTGGCATTTATGGATTTGGAAAGGGCGTATGACAGGGTGGATAGGGGGCCAATGTGGCAGATGTTGCAAGTGTATGGTGTAGGAGGTAGGTTACTGAAAGCAGTGAAGAGTTTTTACGAGGATAGTGAGGCTCAAGTTAGAGTATGTAGGAAAGAGGGAAATTATTTCCCAGTAAAAGTAGGCCTTAGACAAGGATGTGTGATGTCACCGTGGTTGTTTAATATATTTATAGATGGGGTTGTAAGAGAAGTAAATGCGAGGGTCTTGGCAAGAGGCGTGGAGTTAAAAGATAAAGAATCACACACAAAGTGGGAGTTGTCACAGCTGCTCTTTGCTGATGACACTGTGCTCTTGGGAGATTCTGAAGAGAAGTTGCAGAGATTGGTGGATGAATTTGGTAGGGTGTGCAAAAGAAGAAAATTAAAGGTGAATACAGGAAAGAGTAAGGTTATGAGGATAACAAAAAGATTAGGTGATGAAAGATTGAATATCAGATTGGAGGGAGAGAGTATGGAGGAGGTGAATGTATTCAGATATTTGGGAGTGGACGTGTCAGCGGATGGGTCTATGAAAGATGAGGTGAATCATAGAATTGATGAGGGGAAAAGAGTGAGTGGTGCACTTAGGAGTCTGTGGAGACAAAGAACTTTGTCCTTGGAGGCAAAGAGGGGAATGTATGAGAGTATAGTTTTACCAACGCTCTTATATGGGTGTGAAGCATGGGTGATGAATGTTGCAGCGAGGAGAAGGCTGGAGGCAGTGGAGATGTCATGTCTGAGAGCAATGTGTGGTGTGAATATAATGCAGAGAATTCGTAGTTTGGAAGTTAGGAGGAGGTGCGGGATTACCAAAACTGTTGTCCAGAGGGCTGAGGAAGGGTTGTTGAGGTGGTTCGGACATGTAGAGAGAATGGAGCGAAACAGAATGACTTCAAGGGTGTTTCAGTCTGTAGTGGAAGGAAGGCGGGGTAGGGGTCGGCCTAGGAAAGGTTGGAAAGAGGGGGTAAAGGAGGTTTTGTGTGCGAGGGGCTTGGACTTCCAGCAGGCATGCGTGAGCGTGTTTGATAGGAGTGAATGGAGACAAATGGTTTTTAATACTTGACGTGCTGTTGGAGTGTGAGCAAAGTAACATTTATGAAGGGGTTCAGGGAAACCGGCAGGCCGGACTTGAGTCCTGGAGATGGGAAGTACAGTGCCTGCACTCTGAAGGAGGGGGAGGGGTGTTAATGTTGCAGTTTAAAAACTGTAGTGTAAAGCACCCTTCTGGCAAGACAGTGATGGAGTGAATGATGGTGAAAGTTTTTCTTTTTCGGGCCACCCTGCCTTGGTGGGAATCGGCCAGTGTGATAATAATAATAATAATAATATGTATATATATATACATATATATATATATATATATATATATATATATATATATATATATATATATATATATATAATATATATATATATATATATATATATATATATATATATATATATATATATATATATATAATAAAAATATATATATATATATATATATATATATATATATATATATATGTCGTTCCGAATAGGCAGAACTTGCGATCTTGGCTTAAATAGCAACGCTCATCTTGCCATATAGGACAAGTGAAAATTTGTGTATGCAATAATTTCGCCAAAATCATTCGGAACCTAACAAAAAAAATATATTTCACTTTGTTTGTTTAATATTAAATTATTGTAAACAAATCTAAAATATATTTAGTTGGGTTAGGCTAAAATAAATTGTTCTTTTTAAAATAAGGTTTTGGATCAAAATTATAAATTTTTACATTAACATTAATGAAAAAAATATATCTTTAAACGTATGAGAGAAAATTTTAGAAAGGACTTAATTTTAAATGAGTTCTTGCTAATTGACCATTTTTACCTATTCGGCACGATATATATATATATATATATATATATATATATATATATATATATATATATATATATATATATATATATATATATATATATGCAATAAGATCAGAGTAAAAAGGTAATGATTTGAAATTCCCAAGAAATGTAATTGATAAATCTTTTGAAATTGCTAGAAATACTTTTTACAATCCAAAAAGGGACAACCAGCCTTATTCAACTAAAAATATGTTGGTTCTCCCTTACCATGAAAACTTGGTTGATATGCCTTCTCTTCTTAAGACTTTTAATATTAAAGTTGTATTCAAAAATCTTGATACAGTAACAAAACTTTTGATAAAGAATTCCCCCCAAAATGCTGATGGATGTGTCTATAAGATTCCTTGTAAAATTTGCGATAAAGTTTATTACGGTCAAACTGGTAAAAATCTCGAACTAAGATTAAAACAACATAAATATAGCATTAGAACTGGACAAGATTCCAATGCTCTATTTATTCATGTAAGAGATTTTAACCATCCAATTGATTTTCAAAAAGTTGAGAAAGTAGTATCAAGCAAGTCCATGGTCGACAGGAATATAATTGAATCTTGTTTCATAAAAAGCAGTTTTGACAATAATATGAATATTTCCTTTGGTTTATATAAATTAGATCCATTTATAATTAATAGAATTTGGGAAGAATTTAATAATACACTGGACAAATAATAATTTTTAAATTTTCTTGGGTAGAATAGTTTGTGGGTGAGTTGTGCAAAGGACCTATCCAAGTTGGGTCGGCGCACGTCAGGTGTTTAACCGTTGTGGGATCTGATAGTGAGGTGCTGGCCAGACCCCTTATATAGCTTCCTTGGATGCTTTACTTTCATAGTTCCTTGATAATGTGAGTAGTCACGAAAGCGCTTGGAATTCTCTATTCTATCAGAGTGGTTGTTTTGCATATTCTGAAATCATCTGTTTACTGTGATCTTATTGCATATATATATATATATATATATATATATATATATATATATATATATATATATATATATATATATATATATATATATATATATATATATATATATATATATATATATATATATATATATATATATATATATATATGCATACATATATATGTATATATATATATATATATATATATATATATATATATATATATATATATATATATATATATATATATATATATGTATATATATATATATATATATATATATATATATATATATATATATATATATATATATATATATATATATATATATATATATATATATATATATATATATATATATATATATATATATATATATATATATATATATATATATACATATACATATATACTCGTTTAAGAGTCCCTGGTGGGGGACGTACAACTGGTGAAAACACAGGGAGAAGACTTGGGACTCATCCTCAATCCCTCCAAGTGTAAAATCATCACAGCGAACCAGGAAATAATCAATGCTGTGCGAAGAATCCTCCCGGAAGTCTCTACTACCACTCCGTCCAACAGTGCCCTCTTCAATTCAATTCAGTTCAATCCACGTTTATGCTCTATAAGGGTTACAGTGTGGGGTTTACAGGTTTTGGGTATTGTGTGGTTTACATGTTATAATATACTAATTACAGAGGGGGCCACTAGGACACCTAGCATGGCTAGGCATTTCGGGCAGACTTAGATTAATTCTTAACATTAAATCCTTACAGATTATGGCATTAAGGCTAAGTGACTACATCATAATTTGTGAGTTTAACAATGTGAATGCTTTTGTTTTGGCACCATACAAAGTGTCTATATTGGAGTATCATAGGCAAACTTATGACTAGTTAGGATTTATTATTTTAAGATTAAGATTAGTATTTCTGGGTTTATAGTCAGTGGGTGAGTCTAATTGTGAACCACCAGGTGGTTATCATGTAGTTAGTTGTCGGTGTGTATCAGGGAGATGTTTTCTAATGTAGTTTTGAAAGTGATGAATGTGTCTGCAGTTCTAGAGTTTTCAGGTAGGGTGTTCCAGATTTTAGGTCCTTTGAAATACATTGAATTTTTGTAAAGGGTTAGTCGAACACGGGGAATGTCATAGAGATGTTTGTGTCTGGTGTTATGCCTGTGGATCCTGTCACAACTATCAAGAAAGCGTTTTAGGTCAAGGTTAATATTGGAGGTTAGGTTAGGTAAGGTTCGTCAGGAAACAGGACAAATGTTTCCTGACGCGGGTCTTAGTCAGATGATGACCCGCCTTTGGAGCTTTTGGTCATCTGACCGAGGCCTTCCGCTGGCTTACCGGTCCACCCCTTTAAAAATTATGGTCATTTATAACCATCGTTTTAGTTAATATTGGAATTTAAGGTCCTGTAGATATAGATTGCACAGTAGTAAGTGTGGATGTTCTGAACAGGGAGTAAGTTTAGATCTATGAAGTGGGGGGGGAGGGTGTTGCCAGTAATGGGATTTAGTGATTATTCTTACTGCGGCTTTTTGTTGGGTTATTATTGGCTTTAGGTGTGTTGTTGCAGTTGAAGCCCAAGCACAGATAGCATAGGTGAGGTATGGATATATAAGTGAATGGTATAGTGTCGGAAGGGCAGTTTGCGGCACGTATTATCGTATCTTGGAGAGGATCCCCACCGTTTTGGATACTTTTTTTGTTATGTGTTGGATATGGGTGCTGAAATTTAGGTTGTTGTCGAGGTATAGGCCAAGGAATTTGCCCTCATTATGTCCGGCAATTAGAGTGTTGTCGATCTTAATGTTAAGTTGCGCAACACCTGCTCTGCTACCAAACATAATATAGTAGGTTTTGCCAGTGTTAAGTGTAAGTTTATTGGCTGTCATCCAAGTCGATATTTTGAGCAGCTCCTCATTAACAATGGTGTTGAGGGTGGCAAGATTAGGGTGGGAGATGACACAAGTCGTGTCGTCAGCAAAGAGAATGGGTTTCAGGTGTTAGGATATGTTTGGAAGATCATTGATGTAAATGAGGAAGAGCAGGGGTCCAAGGACACTTCCCTGCAGAACTCCAGTATCAAGTGGCCGTATTGATGAGGCTGTGTCTTTAATGGTGACATACTGATACCTATTAGAAAGGTAGGATTTAAAATATGCAAGCACATGGCCTCTTATACCATAGTGGTCAAGTTTGTGGAGTAGGATGCCGTGGTCTACTGTGTCAAATACTTTTCTTAGGTCAATAAAAATTCCTAGCGGATATTCCTTATTTTCCAGTGCTGTGTAAAGCAGGTCTAGCATTTTTATAATTGCATCATTAGTGCTTTTATTTTTCCTGAATCCAAATTGGCAAGGATTGAGTATGTTTTGTGATGTTATAAATGAATATAGTCTCCTGTGCAAGAGTTTCTCGAAGATTTTGGATAGCAATGGTAAGTTTGATATTGGCCTATAGTTGTTTACATCTGTAAGGTCAACACCTTTATGTCTTGAGTAGTGTCGGGAAAGTGCTAATTTCTAGTGACTTGTTAAAAAGTAATGTAATAGCATGCGAAAGGACATGGGCCACTCGCTTGTACAATAATGGTGGGACGTGAGACAGATTCCCCGAGTTATTTTTAAGTGACTTTATGATCAGTTGGTACAAGATAGAAGGAATTTGGGAAATTCCCATCTAGGTAGCCCCCGGCACGGGCATTGGTACGTGAGATTTTACTGGCGAGATTAGATCCTATGTTTGAGAAGTCGTTTATCTTGTTAGCTGTATCAGTGGGATGCAGTGGTGTTTCATGAGGTTTAGTTAGAACAATGTTCTTGGTTTTTTTCAGTTTGTGGGTCCCCAGAATCTGGGAAAGTGTTTTCCAGGTCTTTTTTATATCTCCTCTTGTGTCAGTGAATCTGCTGGAGTAGTACAGTTGTTTGGCTTTCTTTATTAATTTGGTGAGAACTGTTGAATATTGTTTAAGAATATCTTTGTGTATTAAGCCCTGTCTATATTGCTTTTCATATTGGTGTTTCTTATCAATAGATTTCAGAATGCTGCTGGTTAGCCATGGGCAACCAAGCCGTTTATTCGTGATCAGTTTCGTTTTTATAGGACAATGTTTGTTGTATAGTCTAAGTATTTTGTTAAGAAAAATGTCTGTCCAATCTTCAATACCATTGGCGTTGGAGAATTCTGTAGGCCAGTCAACAGTCTCTAGGTTTGTTGTGAAATTCCTTATTGAGGCCACGTCATGGAGTCTAAATGAAACTTTGTTGTATTCGAGTGGTGGCTTACTAATGTTTGTTAAGAGGAAGGTAGGGTAGTGGTCAGTAGTGCTGTCTGTGATTATCCCTGATTTAAGGGGGGCTAGTATATTGGTCCATATGTGGTCTATTATGGTTACACTTGTCTCAGTGAACCTGGTTGGTTTAGTTATTGTTGGTATGAGAAGTATGTTGTTCATATTGTTGATGAAATCAGTTACAGTCTGATCATCTGGTAGGCCAAGGTTGATGTTGAAGTCTCCAGCTAAGAGAAGGTGGTGCTTATTCATTTGTCTGTTTGTTATTAGTGACTTTAGATTCTCACTGAAGTTTGGGATGTTTGTGTGGGGTATCCGGTATATGGCACCGAATGTTATAGGCGTCTTGAGTTTTTTACAGTAAAATTAGCAAAAATGTATTCCCCATATTCATCACTAAAGCAATTAGTGCTAATACAAGATAGTTGGTTAGAGTAATAGAGTGCAGTACCACCCCCAACTTGGTATGGTCTGCAGTTGTGGATTGCTGTGTATCCTGGTAGTGGGTAGATATCTACTGTGTCCTGCTTAAGCCAGGTCTCAGTAAGAATAATGCAGGAGAAGGGTGTCTTTAGTGACTCAAGGAGTACCAGGAGGTCATCATAGTGTTTGCATAAGGACCTGATGTTGTAGTTAAGAACTGATAGACTTTGGGCAGTGTTCAGGATAGTGCTGGCTTGTGATGCTGTGTAATAAAGGCAGTTACTTTCCAATAAGTTTTGATTGTGTGATAGATTATGGAGGTTTAGATCAGGGTCAACGTGATCATTCATCTTTTAGGTTTAAATAGTGGTTGTTTATATCCTGTATTATGTGGTGAGTTCTAATACTGATTTCTGTAGTGGTGGGAGGTTTGGATAAGTATACCGCTAAAGCACTTTGGTCATATAGAGTATAGTCACTAATAAACATAATGAAATTGATATTGTCTATCTGTTGTGCTAGAATGAGCTAAAGTACAACTAGGTATAAACTAATACTATAAAAAAAATTACAAGTGGCACCAGACTCACTCTTGTAATTGCACTAAGGTGTAATATAATGAATTTAGTGTAGTCTATGTATTGAGCTAGAATGAGCTAAAGTACAACTAGGTATAGTTAGTTTAGGTGTTGTCTATGTATTGAGCTAGAATGAGCTAAAGTACAACTAGGTATAAACTTATAATATAAAAATACAAATTAAAATGGTACTTGCAATTGCACTAGTGTCTGATATAGGTTGTTAACAAGAACAATTGCACTAGTGTCTGATATAGGTTGTTAACAAGAACAATTGCACTAGTGTCTGATATAGGTTGTTAACAAGAACAATTGCACTAGTGTCTGATATAGGTTGTTAACAAGAACAATTGCACTAGTGTCTGATATAGGTTGTTAACAAGAACAATTGCACTAGTGTCTGATATAGGTTGTTAACAAGAACAATTGCACTAGTGTCTGATATAGGTTGTTAACAAGAACAATTGCACTAGTGTCTGATATAGGTTGTTAACAAGAACAATTGCACTAGTGTCTGATATAGGTTGTTAACAAGAACAATTGCACTAGTGTCTGATATAGGTTGTTAACAAGAACAATTGCACTAGTGTCTGATATAGGTTGTTAACAAGAACAATTGCACTAGTGTCTGATATAGGTTGTTAACAAGAACAATTGCACTAGTGTCTGATATAGGTTGTTAACAAGAACAATTGCACTAGGGTCTGATATAGGTTGTTAACAAGAACAATTGCACTAGGGTCTGATATAGGTTGTTAACAAGAACAATTGCACTAGTGTCTGATATAGGTTGTTAACAAGAACAATTGCACTAGGGTCTGATATAGGTTGTTAACAAGAACAATTGCACTAGTGTCTGATATAGGTTGTTAACAAGAACAATTGCACTAGTGTCTGATATAGGTTGTTAACAAGAACAATTGCACTAGGGTCTGATATAGGTTGTTAACAAGAACAATTGCACTAGGGTCTGATATAGGTTGTTAACAAGAACAATTGCACTAGTGTCTGATATAGGTTGTTAACAAGAACAATTGCACTAGTGTCTGATATAGGTTGTTAACAAGAACAATTGCACTAGTGTCTGATATAGGTTGTTAACAAGAACAATTGCACTAGGGTCTGATATAGGTTGTTAACAAGAACAATTGCACTAGTGTCTGATATAGGTTGTTAACAAGAACAATTGCACTAGTGTCTGATATAGGTTGTTAACAAGAACAATTGCACTAGGGTCTGATATAGGTTGTTAACAAGAACAATTGCACTAGTGTCTGATATAGGTTGTTAACAAGAACAATTGCACTAGTGTCTGATATAGGTTGTTAACAAGAACAATTGCACTAGTGTCTGATATAGGTTGTTAACAAGAACAATTGCACTAGGGTCTGATATAGGTTGTTAACAAGAACAATTGCACTAGGGTCTGATATAGGTTGTTAACAAGAACAATTGCACTAGGGTCTGATATAGGTTGTTAACAAGAACAATTGCACTAGGGTCTGATATAGGTTGTTAACAAGAACAATTGCATTAGGGTCTGATATAGGTTGTTAACAAGAACAATTGCACTAGGGTCTGATATAGGTTGTTAACAAGAACAATTGCACTAGGGTCTGATATAGGTTGTTAACAAGAACAAGAGTATAACTAGATTTAAATTGACAAAATAAAATTCACAAATTAAAGTACCAAAAGAATAATAAGTAAAAAATAACAATGGCAATAACTTGGTTATAATATGATAGTAAGATGGTAGACAGGTAGACAGGTACACAGGTACACAGGTACACAGGTACACAGGTACACAGGTACACAGGTACACAGGTACAAAGGATAATATAAAGGTTGGAGTTGAATATACTAACTTGAAAATTTGGCAACAAAATGTTATGAAAAGTATAAAATAATGATTAATGTACAAAAGCAAAATTGACTGGTAGTAAATATGGTGTTTAATAAAATTTTAGGAAGTAATAATGATTACAAAAAAAAAGATTAATTAGCAAAAATAAAGTGAAAAAGTAATGTTTATTTCAAGTATTAAATTTTAAGAACAGTTATTTAGATTCAATATTGCACTGGTAGTTATACTAGAGGTTATTTGGCAGTACAAGGTATTTAAGAGTACTCTAAGATAGTAAATGTGGTATTAAAACAGGTTATGGTAATTAGACAAGTAATGGTAATTAAATGATGTCAAAAATGTTAAGAGTAAATTTTACTGATAGTAAAAATGATGAAATTAAGACACATGACAAAGTTGATCCCATGTATCAGAAACCTTCCCTATGAGGATAGACTAAGGGCCCTGAAACTGCACTCTCTAGAAAGACGTAGAATTAGGGGGGATATGATTGAGGTGTATAAATGGAAGACAGGAATAAATAAAGGGGATGTAAATAGTGTGCTGAAAATATCTAGCCTAGACAGGACTCGCAGCAATGGTTTTAAGTTGGAAAAATTCAGATTCAGGAAGGATATAGGAAAGTACTGGTTTGGTAATAGAGTTGTGGATGAGTGGAACAAACTCCCAAGTACCGTTATAGAGGCCAGAACGTTGTGTAGCTTTAAAAATAGGTTGGATAAATACATGAGTAGATGTGGGTGGGTGTGAGTTAGACCTGATAGCTTGTGCTAACAGGTCGGTTGCCGTGTTCCTCCCTTAAGTCAATGTGACCTGACCTGACTAGGTTGGGTGCATTGGCTTAAGCCGGTAGGAGACTTGGACCTGCCTCGCATGGGCCAGTAGGCCTTCTGCAGTGTTCCTTCGTTCTTATGTTCTTATGTTCTTATGTGCAACATCTGGGTATCTTTATTGTAGACGTTTCGCCATCCAGTGGCTTTATCAATACAAATTCCAGGACATAACTTGAAGACAGTAGGACTATGTACAGAAGATGAGGTAATCAGTCCCTCAACCTAGGAGTAGGTGCGAAGAGCACCATAGTCGTGGAGATTCTGAAGCAGAAGCAAGGAGCCTGGCGCTTATATACTAACGTCAGGTCAGTATTATATATCATTCTTGCACAACTTGTCAGACACTGCAACATCATGGAATCTTGATTTTGAGGACATGTACATAACCTTCACGACTACGACAACTTCTACTACGAAAATTAAGACACATGTGCAACATCTGGATATCTTTATTGTAGTAGACGTTTCGCCATCCAGTGGCTTTATCAATACAGATTCTAGGACATAATAGGAAGACAGTAGAACTATATACAAAAGATGAGGTAATCAGTCCCTCGGCCTTGGAGTTAGTGTTCACAGCATCGTGGTGGAGGAGAATCTGGAGCAAAGACAAGAAGACTGGCGGTTTATATAGGCGTCAGTGGATAGGGACGGGCAGCAGACGAGGGCAAAGTCACTGGTAGGCGGGATTCCCCAGTGGAAGTAGGTCCTTCCCAAAGAGATGGGTTAGTTGCAGCAGCCGTGAAGGTCTTGTAGATGTCCTCTGAACCAAGATTCCATGATGTTGCAGTGTCTGACAAGTTGTGCAAGAAAGGTATAAAATACCGACAATATGAAAATTAAGACACATGTGCAACATCTGGATATCTTTATTGTAGTAGACGTTTCGCCATCCAGTGGCTTTATCAATACCAAGGCCGAGGGACTGATTACCTCATCTTTTGTATATAGTTCTACTGTCTTCCTATTATGTCCTAGAATCTGTATTGATAAAGCCACTGGATGGCGAAACGTCTACTACAATAAAGATATCCAGATGTTGCACATGTGTCTTAATTTTCATATTGTCGGTATTTTATACCTTTCTTGCACAACTTCTACTACAACTAACCCATCTCTTTGGGAAGGACCTACTTCCACTGGGGAATCCCGCCTACCAGTGACTATGCCCTCATCTGCTACACCTGACCTGACGTTAGTATATAAGCGCCAGGCTCCTTGCTTCTGCATTCACATTTGTCTAATGTGACACCACCTACATCTGCTGCACCTCTCCTGCCTACGGTTTATAAGCTGCTTCTCCGCTCATATGCCGTATTCTATTCAAGATTGATGGACTGACCACATCGATTCAAGGTTGAGGGACTGATTACCTCATTCTCCTCCTGTTCTTCAAGTTTCTCCTGTGTATGGACTGATGAAGCCACTGTGTGGCGAAACGTTTCCTTCATAAAGATACCCAAGAGTTGCTCATGTGTCTAATTTATCAACGTGTCGGTTCTGTGAACCATTCATCTACAATAAACAGAAGAATGAACAGAAATTGGAACCATGGTACTGAACTGTAGCAGCAAGCCCAGTTTTCTACCACTTGGCTATGCTCATAACGAAAAGTTGCATTAAGAACATAAGAATGGAGGAACACTGCAAAAGGCCTACTGGCCCATACAAGGCAGGTTCTTATCAAAACCACCCTTTCTCAACGCTACCTAATAATTTACTCCCGTACCCACAACACCAATCAAACCCAGCCCCTCACACTCATATATTTGTCCAATCTCTTTTTACAGCTACCCTGGGTCCTACCCTTGATTTCCCCTACTCAGAAACCTGTTCCACGCCTTGACAACTCTGTTTGGAAACCAGTATTTACTTACATCCTTTCTAAATCTAAATTAATCTAACTTGAATCTGTTATTTCTGGTTCTAACCTGATTCGATATCGTCATTTTTTTTAATGTCGCCTTTGTTTATGCCCATCATCCACTTATACACTTCGATGATATCTCCTCTCGCCCTACGTCTCTCAAAAGAGTGAAGATTCAAGGATCTAAGTGTATCTTCATATGGGAGATTCCTTATTCAGTGAATCATTTTAATCATCCTTTCCTCTATGTTCTCCAATGAATTTATATCCATTCTGTAATAAGGAGACTAAAACTAAGCGCCATAATGCAAGTGAGGCCTTACAATTGACATACAGAGCTGTAAAATAACTTTTGAACTCCTCTTACTCGTACTTCTTGAAATAAATCTTAGCAATCTGTTAGCCTTATTGCTCACACTTTGGCACTGTTGCCTTGGCTTTAGATTTCTGCTTGCCATGGCTCCCAAGTTCTTTTCACACTGTGTGACCAAGCTCTGCATCACCTAGTTTATAACTTCGATGGTCATTTTCATTCCCAAGGACTAGGATCTTACACTTGTCCATATTGAACCTCATTTACCATTTTTCAGACCAAGACATTAATTTGTCCAAATCCTCATGGAGTTCATTGGTATCCTCCTCAGAATCAATCATCCGGCCCATTTTTGTATCATCAACAAATTTGCTCATGTCTCTTATAATTCCTTCATCGAGGTCAATAGTGTAAATTATGAACAACAACGGGCCTAAAACTGATCGTTATGGAACGCCACTAATGACTAATCTCTGTTCAGATTTGACCCTATTAATGGAAAATCTCTGCTTGCTATGGGTAAGCCTTGCCTCTATCCATGTTGGTACTTTAACTCCTATACTATGAGCTGCCACTTTTCTTAAGAGTCTTTTGTGAGGTACTCTATTAAAGGCTTTACTGAAATCCAGCTAAACAGCATAATATTCTTAATCACTGTCTACTGCCTCAAATGCTTTATTGAAGAACATCAGTAAATTTGTCAGGCAGCAACGACCTCTCGTGAATCCATGGTGAGATTCATTAATCAAATTATGCTCATCAAGGTGACTTCTAATAATATCAGCTATAATTGATTCTTTAATTTGCCTACTATAGACGTTAGGCAGATTGGACGGTAATTTGATGGACTGGTCTTATGGATGGACGCATTAAACACGCTCGTTGATGGCTGACTAAGTTCCAACTTGCATTCCTTAAGTACCCTTGACAATAATTCATCGGAGCCATGGGACTTATTTTATTTCAGTTTATCTACCTGTTTGATAACCATTTCCCTCGTGATATAATATTACTTAATTTGTTCTCTTCAGAAACTGAATAATTGTCAATTTTTTTGGATATCATTTAAGTCTTCATGTGTAAAGACCGAGAAGAAATTACCATTAAATAGAGAACACATTTCCAATTCATTTTCAGACAGCTGTCCATCCCCGGTTCTCAGCGGTCCCACTTTTTACCTGATTTTTGTCCTATACAGTTGAAAGAACTTTTGGGATTAGTCTTTGAATATTTAGCAACTTTAATTTCATAGTCGTGTTTAGTCTTTCTAATCCCTTTTTACTTATCTTTTAAAATGAACGTTTTGGACAATAAGGTTAATCACTCCAGGTAAACTCCAGGTAAACTCCTCTTTTTGTGTAACAAAGCCTACAAGAAGTAATAATTTGCTTGACCTAGTCTTGTCAAATAAAGAAACCCTCGTAAATAATCTGGAGATCACTGAAGAGCTTGGCCCAAGTGATCACAAATATATTTGTTACCTTTCACAATACCTGGGAGTACGAAAATAAAGATAATTTGGTAAATGTCCCTGATTTTAGTTCTGCCGATTATACTGGACTTAGGGAACACCTATCTATCTCGATTGGGGTAATCCAGCTAATGATTTTATTGACGATGATCATACTTACGATATCGAAGAGATCTGTATTTACGAATTTTTTCCTCAATTATAATCCTCTATTATAATCTAGATGGATTAATAATAGACTAAAGTACCTATCAGGAGAGACAAGAGGAATTTAAGCCTCATCAAAGGATTGGAGTATAACTTTACTGACGAAAACGTTCGTTTTGAAATAGAGAGGAATTTCTTTCTTTTCGATTTTTTTTTTACTTCGCGCCGCGCGGTTAACAAGTCCTAGAACCTCTCCTGTTTAGATGCGCCTATAAATTCTTCTTTTCTCTCCTAATAAGTTCTTTAGTCTATTATTAATCCATCTGGGATCATTCTTCTTCTTTAACACGTCGGCCGTTTCCCACAGAGGCAGGGTGACCTAATAATAAAGAAACCCCCGTCCCCCCCCCCAAAAAAAAATAACTTTCATTATCGTTCAACACTTTCACCAACATTCATATATAATCACTGTCTTTGCAACAGCGTTCAGATACGACAGTTTAGATGCCACTCCAAACACCCAATATTCGAAACCCCTCCTTTAAAGTGCAGGCATCATACATCCCACCTTCACGACTCAAGTAAGGATAACCGGTTTCTCTAAATCTCTTCACACAATATTACCCTGCTCATATTCCAACAGCTCGTCAGGTCCCAAAAACAATTCATCTCCATTCACTCCTACCTAACACGCTTACTGGAAGTCCAATCTCCTCTCCCATAAAACCTCTTTTACTCCCTCCCTCCAACCTTTCCTAGGACGACCCCTACCCCGCCTTCCTTCCACTACAGATTTATACGCTCTCCAAGTCATTCAAATTTGAGGAGGTTTGGACTAAATGACCAAACCTTCTCAACAACCCCTCTTCAGCCCTCTGACTAATACTTTTATTAACTCCACACCTCCTCCTAATTTCCACACTACAAATTCTCTGCATAATATTTACAACACACACTGTCCTTAGATACGACGCCTCCTCTGCCTCCGGCCTCCTCCTTGCTGCAGCATTTACAACCCATGCTTCACACTCATGTACGAGGGTTGGTGCCGCTATACTCTCGACTCTCGTACATTCCCTTCTTTGCTACTATACTCTCGTACATTCCCTTCTTTACCTCCATAGATAACGTTTTTTGTTTTTCTTATTTTACCTATTTTCTCTCTGGGGAATATATATATTTTGAGCACGTTGTACATTATTGATGGAAAAATTCCTAAATACAGATCCTTCGATATCGTAACTATGATCATCGTCAATAAAATCATTAGGTAGACTGCCCCAATTAAGATTAAACAGGTGTTCCCTAAATCCATTATAATCGGCAGAACGAAAATCGGGAACTTTTACCATATCCTTATTTTCGTACTCCCACGTAATATGATCACTTGCGCCAAGCTCTTCACTGATCTCTAGATTGTTTACGAGGGCTTCTTTATTTGACAAGACTAACTCAAGCAAATTATTAATTCTGGTAGTCTTTTTTACATACTGATTGAGAAAGCAGTCCTTATCTACTTCCAGAAAGTCACTGGACTCCAGATTACCGGTCAAAGAAGTCTGGTTAATTTGACTAAAGTTAAAATCCCCAACTATTACTACGTTATTGTGTCTAGAAGCCCTAACATTTTCTTCTTAAAGAAGTCTTCCTCTATCCAAAATTAGTTTTTCTTGACCTAGTAGAACTTCTACCCAAATATATTCTGTTACTAATCAATTTTTATACTTGTTTTTATGCAACAATTTATATTTATTTTCTCGCACATATAATGCACCTCCACCCACCTTCCCGTTATATCTATCTACAAAGAACAACTTAAACCCAGGAATATGGCAATCGGCAATCATATCCCGACTCATTAAATTATATCATGTTCCACTTATTTCATTAACATCAGTGTTTTATAATTACTGATTCTTCGGTATTTCTTTCCAGCCAGAACGTACTAGTTATTACATTTTTGGTTTCTGGTCGATTTATATTGTTATACATATGTGAGATATGTATGATTAAATATGGTCACATGTGGTCATACCTGTCCTGAGCTGTCTGGGTATTAGTGTGGGCTGTTACCAAACACCATGGCTTATTGTAGTGTTTTAGAATCTCAGGTTAAAGTGTTGAAGAAGGAGGTTCTACTTCTTCAGGAGGAAAATAGGAGGCTGAAGCTTTGCATAGATGTGTTTGGGAGTGTCAGATAGTTGGTGCTGGTAAGGAGGAAATGCTTACCAGCAGTGAGGGTGGCAGCCGCTTTAAGTGGCAAGTGGTTCAGAGTTCAGGAAGAAGGAAGATAAGGAAGATTAATAAAGAAGTTGTGAAGGTAGGAAATCGATTCTCTCTTCTCCAAGACGAGTGTACTTCAGTGGTTAGTGAGGTTAAAGGTACCTCTGACTCCCCTGCTAATCAAGGTAAGAATATTCTGATTGTGGGAGACTCTCAGGTAAGATATATGGACAATGCTTTTTGAAATAGAGATAGAAAAGTCAGACAGAGGGTGTGTCTCCCAGGAGCTGGTGTTGGTGATATAGTCAGCAGGTTGGATAATATTATGTTAGGCAATTTGAGCAAGCCCATTATCTGTCTTAGTGCTGGTGGAAATGACATTGGGAAGAGCAGGAGACAGGAGCTACTGGATAAGTACAGGTCAGCCATAGCAGCAGTCAGGTGTAAGGGAAGGATCCCTATCATATGTAGCATCTTGCCTAGAAAGGGAGTGGACAATGAATGGAAGTCTAGAGCAAATGGTATAAATTGCTGGCTAGACAGGTACTGCAAGGATATGATATGTATGCAAGGGATGGGGTTCATCTCTCTGGGGTTAGAGTGGTTGCATTGGCCAATTCGATTGAGGGGGTAATTTATGACTTGTCAAGGACTTTAAACTGATAGATTATAGAGGTATGGGTGTTTGTGGGAAACAATCAGGCTGAAGTATTGTTGTTGGAAACAGCAGATATTACCAGGATACCTCAGGGATATGTTTAAAAGACAATATTCAAAATAAAGATCCTAATAAAGGCAAAGAAACTGATCAACAAAGAGAGATAGTAGAGGGCAACGAGTGACTAGCTCCCTTAAGGTTTACTATAAAAATAGTAGGAGTCTAAGAAATAAGATAGACGAGCTAAGATTACTCGCAAGTGCAGGTGATATAGATATTATTGATATAACTGAAACCTGGTTCAACTTGAAGGATAGAGAAACGCCTTCTGAATGCAGCATAAAGGGTTATAAACTATTCCACTCCGATAGGGTCAACAGGAAGGGTGGTGGAGTGGCGATGTATATGAGAAATAATTTAAACTGTTGTGTTAGACAAGATATAAGATTAGAAACATCAGACACAGAATCTGTTTGGCTACATATTCTCGAGGGGTATGAAAAATTAATTTTGGGTGTGACATATAGGCCCCCAAACCTTGATAGGGAGTGCAGTAAGCTGTTATGGGACGAAATTCATAAGGCATCTAGATATGAAAATGTTGTGTTAATTGGGGGTTTTAACTTTAGACAAATTGATTGGAGCAATTTGACAGGAAATCTTAAGTCTAGTGACTTTCTTGATACAGTTCAGGATTGCTTTTTAAAACAGTTTGTAACAGAACCATCTAGAAGAAACAATCTGCTTGACTTGGTTCTTGCCATCAAAAATTCACTAATTAATATTCTTGAGGTTAATGATGGGCTTGGGGAAGGTGGTCACAAATCACTTAGTTTCAATATATTATGGAATTACCCAATAAACTGCAATCAAGTCTCTGTCCAAGACTTTCACTTGGCTGATTTCATGGGACTGAAAAATTACCTGGGTGGGCTAAATTGGGATGATCTGACTATGTGTCAGGTAGGTGGTGTTGGTTGCCAATATGACGCTTTTCAGAGCATAGTTCCAGCTGCTCAGTCAACTTTTGTTCCGAGTAGGGAAATTAAATCTAACAAAAATGATCCCAAATGGATGAACAATAGATAAAAACATCTCATTGATCAAAAGAGAGGCATTTTTAGACGTATAAAAAAAGGGGATGGACAGTTAAGAAATCAATATTTTCAATTAAAGAGAGAAATAAAAAAAGGAACATAAAAAGCAAAAAATGATTATGAGGCTAAGGTCGCAAGGGATTCGAAGACTAACCCAAAAGGGTTCTTCCAGGTATACAGAAATAAGATTAGAGACAAGATAGGCCCACTTAAGAGT
>NC_091313.1:44024856-44037356 GCF_038502225.1 Cherax quadricarinatus | reverse complement strand
AAGGAGGGAGGCCCACCGACAGTATGAAAATGACATAGCATCGAGAATCAAGACTGACCCGAAACTGTTGTATAGCCACATCAGGAGGAAGACAACAGTCAAAGACCAGGTGATCAGATTAAGGACAGAAGGTGGAGAACTCACAAGAAATGATCAAGAGGTATGTGAGGAGCTGAACAGGAGATTTAAGGAAGTTTTTACAGTAGAGGCAGGAAGGGCTGTGGGAAGACAGCACAGAAGGGAACATCAAGAGGGAATATACCAACAAGTGTTGGATGACATACGAACAACTGAGGAGGAGGTGAAGAAGCTCTTAAGTGACCTTGACACCTCAAAGGTGATTGGACCGGACAACATCTCCCCATGGGTCCTTAGAGAAGGAGCAGAGATGCTGTGCGTGCCTCTAACCACAATCTTCAACACATCCCTTGAAACTGGGCAACTACCTGAGAAATGGAAGACAGCTAATGTAGTCCCCGTATTTAAGAAAGGAAACAGAAACGAGGCACTAAACTACAGACCTGTGTCTCTGACATGTATTGTGTGCAAAGTCATGGAGAAGATTATCAGGAGGAGAGTGGTCGAACACCAGGAAAGGAACAAGATTATAAATGAAAACCAGCATGGGTTCATGGAAGGCAAATCTTGTATCACAAACCTCCTTTGACACAGTTCCTCACAAGATATTAGTGCAGAAGCTGGAGGATAAGGCGCATATAACAGGGAGGGCACTGCAATGGATCAGGGAATACCTGACAGGGAGGCAACAACGAGTCATGGTACGTGAAGAGGTATCACAGTGGGCCCCTGTGACGAGCGGGGCCCCACAGGGGTCAGTTCTAGGACCAGTGCTATTTTTGATACATGCGAACGACATGATGGAAGGAATAGACTCTGAAGTGTCCCTATTCGCAGATGATCTGAAGTTGATGAGAAGAATTAAATCGGATTAGGATGAGGCAGGACTGCAAAGAGACCTGGAAAGGCTGGACATGTGGTCCAGAAACTGGATTCTCGAATTCAATCCTGCCAAATGCAAAGTCATGAAGATTGGGGAGGGGCAAAGAAGACCGCAGACAGAGTATAGGCTAGGTGGACAAAGGCTACAGACCTCACTCAGGGAGAAAGACCTTGGGGTGACCATAACACCGAGCACATCACCGGAGGCCCACATCAACCAAATAACGGCTGCAGCATACGAGCGCCTGGCAAACCTGAGAATAGCGTTCCGATACCTTAATAAGGAATCGTTCAAGACACTGTACACTGTGTACGTTAGGCCCATATCTGAGTATGCAGCACCAGTCTGGAACCCACACCTGGTCAAGCACGTCTAGAAGTTAGAGAAAGTACTAAGGTTTGCAACAAGGCTAGTCCCTGAGCTCAGTGGAATGTCGTACGAGGAATGGATGAGAGAAATCGGACTGACGACACTGGAGGACAGAAGGGTCAGGGGAGACATGATAACAACATACAAAATACTGCGGGGAATAGACAACGTGGACAGAGATAGGATGTTCCAGAGAGGGGGGACAGAAACAAAGGGTCACAACTGGAAGCTGAAGACTCAGACGAGTCACAGAGACGTTAGGAAGCATTTCTTCAGTCATAGAGTCGTCAGGAAGTGGAACAGCCTAGCAAGTGAAGTAGTGGAGGCAGGAGCCATACATAGTTTTAAGAAGAGGTATGACAAAGCTCAGGAAGCAGAGAGGGAGAGAGCCTAGTAGCGATCAGTGAAGAGGAGGGGCCAGGAGCTGAGTCTCGACCCCTGCAACCACAATTAGGTGAGTACAATTAGGTGAGTACTCACACACACACACCCACACACACACAAACACACACACACACACAAACACACACACACACACACACACACACACACACACACACACACACACACACACACACACACACACACACACACACACACACACACACACACACACAAGACTAGTCCCAGAGCTAAGAGGTATGTCCTACGAGGAGAGGTTAAGGGAAATCAACCTGACGACACTGGAGGACAGGAGAGATAGGGGGGACATGATAACGACATACAAAATAATGAGAGGAATTGACAAGGTGGACAAAGACAGGATGTTCCAGAGATTGGACACAGTAACAAGGGGACACAGTTGGAAGCTGAAGACACAGATGAATCACAGGGATGTTAGGATGTATTTCTTCAGCCACAGAGTAGTCAGTAAGTGGAATAGTTTGGGAAGCGATGTAGTGGAGGCAGGATCCATACATAGCTTTAAGCAGAGGTATGATAAAGCTCACGGCTCAGGGAGAGTGACCTAGTAGCGATCAGTGAAGAGGCGGGGCCAGGAGCTCGGACTCGACCCCCGCAACCTCAACTAGGTGAGTACAACTAGGTGAGTACACACACACACACACACACACACACACACACACACACACCCAAACACCCACACACCCACACACACACACCAACACACACACACACACACACACACACACACACACACACACACACACACACACACACACACACACACACACACACACACACACACTCACACAAGAGCTCGGACTCGGGGCCAGGAGCTCGGACTCGACCCCCGCAACCTCAACTAGGTGAGTACACACACACACACACACACACATACGCACACACACACACACACACACACACACACACACACACACACACACACACACACACACGCAAACACACACACACACAAACACACACACACACACACACACACATACGCACACAGAGAACTGGCAGAGAAGCCAGTTAATGAGATAATGGAATATGTAGCAACAAAATGCAAGGAGGCTGAGGAGAGGTTTGTACCCAAGGATAACAGGAATAATGAAAAAGCCAGGATGATCCCATGGTTTACCCAAAGGTGCAGGGAGGCAAAAGCCAAGTGTGCTAGGGAATGGAAGAAATATAGAAGGCAAAGGACCCAGGAGAATAAGGACAGCAGTCGTAGAGCCAGAAACGAATATGCGCAGATAAGAAGGGAGGCCCAAAGACAATATGAAAATGACATAGCACCGAAAGCTAAATCTGACCCGAAACTGTTGTACAGCCGCATCAGGAGGAAAACAACAGTCAAGGACAAGGTAATCAGGCTAAGGAAGGAAGGAGGAGAGACAACAAGAAATGACCGTGAAGAATGTGAGGAACTCAACAAGAGATTCAAAGAAGCGTTCACAGAGGAGACAGAAGGGGCTCCAGAAAGAAGGAGAGGTGGGGCACACCACCATGTGCTGGACACAGTGCGCACAACCGAGGAAGAAGTGAAGAGCCTTCTGAGTGAGCTAGATACCTCAAAGGCAATGGGGTCAGATAACATCTCCCCATGGGTATTGAGAGAGGGAGCAGAGGTGCTATGTGTACCCCTAACAACAATATTCAATACATCTATCGATACAGGGAGATTGCCTGAGGCATGGAAGACAGCAAATATAGTCCCAATCTTTAAAAAAGGAGACAGACATGAAGCATTAAACTACAGACCAGTATCACTGATATGTATAGTATGCAAAATCATGGAGAAGATTATCAGGAGAAGAGTGGTGGAACACCTAGAAAGGAACGATCTCATCAACAGCAGCCAACATGGTTTCAGGGACGGAAAATCCTGTGTCACAAACCTACTGGAGTTCTATGACATGGTGACAGCAGTAAGACAAGAGAGAGAGGGGTGGGTGGATTGCATTTTCTTGGACTGCAAGAAGGCGTTTGACACAATTCCACACAAGAGATTGGTGCAAAAACTGGAGGACCAAGCAGGGATAACAGGGAAGGCACTACAATGGATCAGGGAATACTTGTCAGGAAGACAGCAGCGAGTCATGGTACGTGGCGAGATGTCAGAGTGGGCACATGTGACCAGCGGGGTCCCACAGGGGTCAGTCCTAGGACCAGTGCTGTTTCTGGTATTTGTGAATGACATGACGGAAGGAATAGACTCTGAGGTGTCCCTGTTTACAAATGACGTGAAGCTGATGAGAAGAATTCACTCGATCGAAGACCAGGCAGAACTACAATGGGATCTGGACAGGCTGCAGACCTGGTCCAGCAATTGGCTCCAGGAGTTCAATCCCACCAAGTGCAAAGTCATGAAGATTGGGAAGGGCAAAGAAGACCGCAGACGGTGTACAGTCTAGGGGGCCAGAGACTACAAACCTCACTCAAGGAAAAAGATCTTGGGGCGAGTATAACACCAGGCACATCTCCTGAAGCGCACATCAACCAAATAACGGCTGCATCATATGGGCGCCTAGCAAACCTCAGAACAGCATTCCGACATCTTAATAAGGAATCGTTCAGGATCCTGTACACCGTGTACGTTAGGCCCATATTGGAGTATGCGGCACCAGTTTGGAACCCACACCTAGCCAAGCATGTAAAGAAACTAGAGAAAGTGCAAAGGTTTGCAACAAGACTAGTCCCAGAGCAAGAGGTATGTCCTACGAGGAGAGGTTAAGGGAAATCAACCTGACGACACTGGCGGACAGGAGAGATAGGGGGACATGATAACGACATACAAAATACTGAGAGGAATTGACAATGTGAACAAAGACAGGATGTTCCAGAGATTGGACACAGTAACAAGGGGACACAGTTGGAAGTCGAAGGCACAGATGAATCACAGGGATGTTAGGAAGTATTTCTTCAGCCACAGAGTAGTCAGTAAGTGGAATAGTTTGGGAAGCGATGTAGTGGAGGCAGGATCCATACATAGCTTTAAGCAGAGGTATGATAAAGCTCACGGTTCAGGGAGAGTGACCTAGTAGCGATCAGTGAAGAGGCGGGGCCAGGAGCTCGGACTCGACCCCCACAACCTCAACTAGGTGAGTACAACTAGGTGAGTACACACACACACTGTCATGTAGGGGGGTAATGATTGAATAGATATAAGTGGAGAATATGGGAGTAAGGGATTATGTAGGCAGGGGAGAGGCAGGCAAGGTGGTAGGAGTGAGATCATTAGCGGAGGTAGGTAGGTAATGACAGGTCAGTGGTGACCACCACGACACCCTCATTAACTCTACACCGCTCACTAACATATGCCTCACCCATTCTTCACTCATATATAAACATATATAAACCACTGCCACCATGTCATGTAGGGGGGGTATTGATTAGGGGAATATGGGGGTAAGAGGAGGGAGTTAGTAGGTAGGGGACAGGCGAGGCAGTAAAAGGGATGAGTGCGGAGGTAGGTAGGAGATGACAGGAGAGGTGAGCGGTAGGTAGGTAATGTGAGGTCACTGGTGACTACAACTTCACCTCTCATTACTCTACCCACCACTCCACACTACTCACCCTCTCACTACTTTAACTTAACATAAATAAATGGAGAAAAAAGAATAAATAACGGGGACAGTGAATATTACTATTCTACTCAAACACAGTTTATTATTAAGTCTTTGTACAATAATATATTTGGGAACAGAACATTATTGTGGTTTAGATAAATGGGGTGGTACACATAAGCAGTGAGACAGGAACACAATCAACTTGACCAAAATGAATGTAACTTACAATATAGTTCAGAGGGCAGTTCATCACAGGAACTAAGCCACAGGTCCCAAGACCTACACAGCATGAGTACTGTGCCAAGCCAGTACTCTGCCCAATGCCTCCAACAGTCTCCTCCAAAGACTTCAGCAGCCTTCTCCCGAGCCCTGCACCCCAGCAGCAGCTCCGCTCGAATCTCTGCTCAGGAGCTCTGCACCCCAGCAGCAGCTCCGCTCGAATCTGCTCAGGAGCTCTGCACCCCAGCAGCAGCTCCGCTCGAATCTCTTGATCATGCTCTCCCTTGGGCTTTTATGGTGGTCCAAGCACCCTCCACAACCACGTGTACGACCTGACGCCTAGGTCTGACGCCGTCAAGAACAAAAGACCTGAGACGTGGGCGTGGCTACAGACGTCTGCCAAGGCAAGGTGTGACCATATAATTGGTTAAATTAGGTCTCCCCAGAGACCTCACAAGCCCAGCTGAACTACATCACATCCCCCTTTCTCCCTCATTTTAAAATATCTGAGAACTAGGACAATTTGTCCTAGTTATTAGACTATTTTAATCCTAACCCCTTAAATCTATTACAATACAAAGACAAAATTATACATAATACAAAATTATTCAATTACATATATTTCCCTCAACCTTCTCATCTACCACAAGGCAGTGTAATCAGTACACCTGGTAGTTGACCAGCATAATAGTTGCTCTCTGGTGCAAAGCCTCCTTACCCGTCATTTCTCCTTAAACCTAAATATCGGGCTCCAGTGCCTTCCCTACTTCTACTAGAAATGCACTAGCCAATGCTAGTCACCCTCGCACGTTATCCATTGGGCCAAACCTCTCTAGGCTTCAACGGGTTGCATTCTTTCAAGTAACTGCAACTGGACCACTTCACGACCACCAAGGTCGCATTTTCGGCACACTTCACATGCACACTACAACATCTGAAAATCGAGACAGGGCAGGCATCGCAGCTAAGACCCTCCATTATCCTATGTCATTACTAGGTTTCACTGGCCTCATAAAACAAGGCGGCCATAATCACTGGACCGTATTCAAGGTCGCCTTATTCCACCCAGGTAACACTAACACTTCTGGCAAGTCAAAGTAGGCTGGGGACATCTCACACTCTCAATTGTCTCTCATGGTTGGCAGGGCATCCCCGCATACCTGTCGCACAGGTCGACCAGCAAGGCAGGACACACCTCCATACCGTCCTTGATAGAACATAAGAACATAAGGCATAAGGTTCTTATGTTCTTATGTTCAGCAGCTGCAGCTAGTCCATCTCCGCGGCTCACGTAATCACTTCCACATCTCCTTCTGGCAAGTCAAAGATGGGGACATCTCACTCCTTCATAGTAGATTCTCCTGTAGCAGGCTGGCACACCAGCCAGAAACCCTCACACACCACTGCAGCATCACCGCCATCTCCTCCTCTTGAGCTAGGCAGCATCGCAGCATCACAGCACGGCCACAGCATATCCATCATCACAGCACGGCCGTATCACAGCAGCACACAACCCGGCCACAGCATCGCAGCACGGCTACAGCATCTCAGCATCACAGCACGGCTGCAGCATCTCAACATCACAGCACGGCCGCAGCATCTCAACATCACAGCACGGCCGAATCACAGCAGCACACAGCATGGCCACAGCATCACAGCATGGCTACAGCATCGTAGCACGGGCCCAGCATCTCAGTAAACTGCAGCATCATAAGCAGCCGACATCAGCAGCAGCAGGCTGTGGTCAGATGCTCGAGGTGAGATGAGGTGGTGAGGTCACTTCAGGTGATTAACAGAGGTGCGGTCACCCATCCCTGACAACTACGGGTAACTGGCGGTCCGCGGGTGATGGTCACAGAGGCCGGGTGACGCAGACAGACACCCACTACAATGGATGACAGACCAGGGCAGCAATACATCTGCTGGGGCACATCAATTGGGTGACTGGGCACATCAGGTGGATAATAATCATATACATCTCTTCAGTGGGTGACAGTTGTGAGCTAGTCTTCCAAGGAGGGCTGGGTGACTTCTCATTCCTCTGTAAATATTCAATTTATGTCAGTAATTGCTTCCCCGAAAAGTCTCACCCAAACACTGATATTCTCCACCATTTATCTCAAACCAACAACCAACTCCACCAAATATAATAATACAACCAAACAATTATTCAGACCCACTGTCAAGAATAGGTCAGTTAAGGTCACTAGGATTATAATATTATAATAACACACAAAATCAAATGGTAGCAAGTGGTAGCATAAGTATAACCATAATACAACCACACAATTACTCAGACCCACCTTCAAAAAAACAAGGTCAGTTAAGGTCACTAGGATTATAATATCACACTGATATTTACTTTAACTTTACACACACAAGAAAAAAAAAAGTGATAGCAAATGGTAGCATAACAAGTATAACCGAGCAGTCAAAAATAAGGCACATGGGACTGGTTCCTACTATAAAAATAATAAGAACCACCACCGCTTAGACACCATGTCATGTACGGGGGTATCGGAATGAATAAGATATAAGTGGGGAATATGGGAGTAAGGGATTATGTAGGCAGGGGAGAGGCAGGCGAGGTGGTAGGAGTGAGATCATTAGCGGAGGTAGGTAGGTAATGACAGGTCAGTGGTGACCACCACGACACTCTCATTAACTCTACACTACTCACTAACATATGCCTCGCCCATTCTTCACTCATATATAAACATAATAAAATATAAGAAAAAAGAATAAATAACGGTGGGCTATTTGGGAACAGAACATCATTGTGGTTTAGATCAATGGGGTGGTACACATAAGCAGTGAGACAGGGAACACAATCAACTTGTCCAAAATGAATGTAACTTACAATATAGTTCAGAGGGCAGTTCATCACAGGAACTAAGCCACAGGTCCCAAGACCTACACAGCACGAGTACTGCGCCAAGCCAGTACTCTGCCCAATGCCTCCAACAGTCTCCTCCAAAGACTTCAGCAGCCTTCTCCCGAGCCCTGCACCGCAGCAGCAGCTCCGCTCGAATCTCTGCTCAGGAGCTCTGCACCCCAGCAGCAGCTCCGCTCGAATCTGCTCAGGAGCTCTGCACCCCAGCAGCAGCTCCACTCGAATCTCTTGATCATGCTCTCCCTTGGGCTTTTATGGTGGTCCAAGCACCCTCCACAACCACATGTACGACCTGACGCCTAGGTCTGACGCCGTCAAGAACAAAAGACCTGAGACATGGGCGTGGCTACAGACGTCTGCCAAGGCAAGGTGTGACCATATAATTGGTTAAATTAGGTCTCCTCAGAGACCTCACAAGCCCAGCTGAACTACATCACAACACCCACCCAAACACACACACACACACACACACACACACACACACACACACACACACACACACACACACACACACACACACACACACACACACACACACACACACACACACACACACACACACACACACACACACACACACACACACACACACACACACACACACACACACACACACTCACACACACACACACACACGCACACACGCACACAGGCAGTGTTACTACCGGTAGTTATTAGCAGTAAGAATACTTAGGAAGCTAGGAAGTCCTCTCTCAATGTGAACAAGGAAAATGATAATAACCAGCAACAATTAACACGTAAATCCAGAAAGGGCAATAAGTGGAGAGAGTAGCATAATTGGGAAAGATAAATGAGACTAAATTTGTGCCTACACGACGGACCTCTCAACCCCCCCCCTAACCCTCCCTCCCTCACACACAAGCACACACACACAAGGGTAGACACTCACACACACACACATACACACACATACACACATACACACACACACATACATACACACATACGTAAACACACAAACACACACACACACATACACATACACATACACACACACACACACGCACACACACACACACACACACACACACACACACACACACACACACACACACACACACACACACACACACACACACACATTCACACACACACATTCACACACACACACATACACACACACCCCCACACACACACACACACACACACACACACACACACACACACACACACACACACACACACACACACACTCCGCCACTTGACACCTTAGCCTTAGCCACCTACCCCTCCCCCAAACCACCTAACCCCTCCCCAAACCGTCTAACCCCAGCCCAACAACCTCCCTCCCTCCAATAACCATCCTCCCCCTCCCCCATAACCATCCATCCCCTCTCTCCCCCAAACCATCTAACTCCCTCCCCCAAACCATCTAACTCCCTCCCCCAACTATCTCTGCCCCTCCAATAACCATCCTCCCCCTCCCCCACAACCATCCATCCCCTCTCCTAACCGTCTATTCCCCTCCCCCTAACCAGGATGAGGACAAGGGGCTCCAAGGACGAATCTGAGAGGGAGGAATGGGAGATAGAGCTCAAAAAAAGGGAGGAAGACTAGGGAAGGAGACTAGATGAGCTGGAAAGGAAGATGGAAGAGAGGTTAGCAGCAGAATGCAGAAGGTGGAAGCAACAGGCCACAGCAGCAGAAATCAAGATAGAGAGATTAGAAGAGGAGCTGAGACATCTGAAACAGCACATAGACAAAGATATTACAGAAGTAGCATCGGCAATGGCTACATCGAACACAGACAACAGGTCCGAAGGAAGCATGGAAACTAAACTGTATGCAGAGGTCCTGTCAAACCCACATGGGGCCAAAACAAAGACAAGGAGCACTCTAGGACAGAAAGAGAGGTTGGAAGACATTGATGGAACTAGGACATGTGCAAGGACCTTACCAGATACCTGTGGGGGCCAGGAGCAAGTGAGCAGGAAGGATAAACCAAGAAGCATAGGGGCCATAACGAGGGAAGGGACTGAAGGAAGGAACACTCCACGGGAAGGAACTAAAACACATCAGAGGATGCAATGGGAGTCACAGTGGGAGGTGGAAAGGGAGAGATCCGTGTTTGTCTATGGGCTAGACGAAGCTAAAGGGGAAACTTATGATGAAAGAAAGCAGGAGGAGAAAAAAGCGATTGAAGACATCATGAAGGTGATAGGCGAGGGGGACATGACCCAGGTGGCAAATTTTCGGAGAATTGGGTGGTTCACAAAGAAAAGGAATCGGCCTCTCAAAGTAATTTTCAAGGCAGAATCAACCCGAACCATGATCCTGCAGGAGAAAGCACGGCTGAGAGGCAAGCAGGAGTTCCGGAGTGTGTACCTCGACCGAGACAGAACACAGGACGAAAGGAAGACAATGAAAGAGAGAGTTCAAAAACGAAAGGAGAAATGGGAGGAAATGAAAAAGGAGAGCAGAATAACCCAGGATCAAATGGAAGGACAAGCGCACCCCCCAGAAACACCTGCAGAAGGACTCCAGCCACGACACCCCCAAGGCAACTGAACATTCCAAACCAACCATCACACACCGATCCCTCTGTTTCCACCCCCCACACCACAGTTACAGTATTAGAACAGAAGTTGAAGGTTTGGTACACAAATGCAGATGGATTAACGAATAAACATGAGGAATGGCAAGAAAGAATCAATGAGAAGTCCCCAGACATCATAGCAGTTACAGAAACAAAACTCATGGAGACAATAACAGATGCAATCTTCCCACAAGGATACCAGATCATGAGGAAAGATAGAAGGGGTAGGGGGGGAGGTGGGGTTGCTCTGCTCGTAAAAAACAGATGGAAATTCGAGAAAATGGAAGGAATAGATGAGACAGGAGAAAGAGACTACATAGCAGGTACACTTCAGTCTGGGGAACACAAAGTGGTCATTGCAGTGATGTATAATCCACCACAGAACTGCAGGAGGCCAAGAGAGGAATATGAAGAGAGCAACAGAGCAATGGTGGACACACTTGCTGAGGTGGCAAGAAGAGCTCACTCCAGCAGAGCAAAGTTGCTGGTTATGGGGGATTTCAACCACAGGGAGATTGACTGGGAAAACCTGGAGCCACATGGGGGTCCCGAAACATGGAGAGCCAGGATGTTGGACGTGGTGCTGGAAAACCTCATGCACCAACATGTTAAGGACACTACCAGAGTGAGAGGGGAGGATGAACCAGCAAGATTGGACCTTGTGTTCACCCTGGGCAGCTCAGACATTGAGGATATCAAGTATGAGAGTCCCCTAGGAGCTAGTGACCACGTGGTTCTGTGCTTTGAATACATAGTAGAGCTGCAAGTGGAGAGAATAACAGGAGTAGAATGGGAAAAGCCTGACTATAAAAGAGGGGACTACATAGGGTTGAAGAACTTCATGCGGGAGGTCCAGTGGGACAGAGAACTGGCAGGAAAGCCAGTAAATGAAATGATGGAATATGTAGCAACAAAATGCAAGGAGGCAGTGGAAAGGTTCATTCCCAAGGGCAACAGTAACAACGGGAAGACCAGAACAAGCCCCTGGTTTACCCGACGGTGTAAGGAGGCAAAAACAAAGTGCAATAGAGAATGGAAAAAGTACAGAAGGCAGAGAACACACGAAAATAGGGAGATCAGTCGCAGAGCCAGGAATGAGTACGCACAGGTAAGGAGGGAGGCCCAGCGACAGTATGAAAATGACATAGCATCGAGAATCAAGACTGACCCGAAACTGTTGTATAGCCACATCAGGAGGAAGACAACAGTCAAAGACCAGGTGATCAGATTAAGGACAGAAGGTGGAGAACTCACAAGAAATGATCAGGAGGTATGTGAGGAGCTGAACAGGAGATTTAAGGAAGTTTTTACAGTAGAGACAGGAAGGGCTGTGGGAAGACAGCACAGAAGGGAACATCAAGAGGGAATATACCAACAAGTGTTGGATGACATACGAACAACTGAGGAGGAGGTGAAGAAGCTCTTAAGTGACCTTGACACCTCAAAGGCGATGGGACCGGACAACATCTCCCCATGGGTCCTTAGAGAAGGAGCAGAGATGCTGTGTGTGCCTCTAACCACAATCTT
>NC_091313.1:43954856-44019856 GCF_038502225.1 Cherax quadricarinatus | reverse complement strand
GTCGTAGGACACGGTAAGGACCCACAAACTTTGGGACAAGTTTGTGCATACCTGGGGTCTGCACTGGGTTGAGCAACATAACTTTGCAACCTGGTTCCACTTTGCTTTCCTTGGCGCGGGCACTGCGCTCAGACGTGAACCTATCAGTAGCTTTCATAAGGTTCTCTCGTACCCGCTGGAAGACGAGCTGCGTCGTCCTCATCTTTACTACACTGGGGTTATCAGTATCGTAAGTAGGTCTAGGTGGAGTAAACAGAATTTCATATGGTAAGCGCTTGTCATAGCCATACAAAGCAAAATGAGGTGTCTCACCGATCGAGCTGTTGAGGGAGGAATTTAATGTACACTGAACATCTGGGATAGCCTCATCCCATGTAGTACAACTTGGGTTAACGGTTACTCTGAGCACCTCCAGGACTTTGCGATTTGTACGTTCAGCAAGACCATTACTCGCAGGGTGGCGTGGAGCTACTGGCGCTTGATGAATGTTGAATCTGGAGCAAAGATCCTGCATTATGCCATTTATAAACTCAGACCCATTGTCTAACAGAAGGACACGTGGGCAAGTATGACGAAGAACAACATGCTCACGGAAAGCACTAGCGACCGTTTCCGCGGTTTTATCAGGAATGGGTACTAATTCACTGTACCGCGTCAAGTTATCTACCATTACAAGCAGGTGCTTATTTCCCTTCTCCGAGGTCGAGAAGTTCGTCAACAGGTCGACAGAAGTTCTCTCCCAGGGCTCCTTTGTAATGGGATACTTTAGAATGGGGTTAGGACCTGTAATGGTACCCTTGTGCTGTAGTCAAACAACACACTGGTGTACATGCTTGGCAATGTCCGATGCCATCTTAGGCCAGAAATATTTCATTCGTGCCTGTTTGATACTGCGGTCCTTCCCGGGGTGCGCTACACCTGGGACATTGTGGATCAACCTAAGAGTAGCTGGTATCATGGACTCTGGTATCACCAGTTGGTATACGGTTCTGCCGGGGTCCACCAGCTGTGCAACACGGCACAGTACTCCTTGGTTGACCACTAAATCCTTCAGTGGAACGGGAGACTTGACCTGTAAGTCAACGTCCTCCTTGGTAAGGAAACGAAGGACTGGAGACCACACAGGGTCCTGTCGTTGGGCTCTCTCGAGATCCTCAACAGAGAACGAATTGCCGACACTCACGAATGCTATATGTCTCGACAGGGCATCAGCTACAACATTTTGCTTACCTGGGACATAGCAAATTTCAGGGTTGTAGTCATTGAACGTGAGCGACCACCGAGCATGCTTTCCCGAGAGGTTCTTATTTGCAAAAAGAGCCAATAAGGGTAAATGATCTGTATAAATCTTGATAGGATAATGATAGATGATATCCCGAAAATGACTCAGGGCCCATACAATGGCTAAAGCTTCTAGCTCTGTCACTGAATAATTGACTTCCGCTTTAGTAAGGACACAGCTAGCATAGGCAATAGGCTGTTGTTTACCATTAGATTCCTGTGACAAGACTGCACCGATGCCAACTTTGCTGGCATCAGTCGTCAAGGTAAATGCCTTGGTGAAATCAGGGAATCTAAGGGTTGGGGCTGATGTTAACTTGTTCTTAAGAATGACAAAAGCTCGTTCCTGATCGCACGTCCACTCAAAAGGGGCATCCTTCTTGAGTAAGCGTGTCAGGGGTGCAGCAATGGTGGAGAAACCTGCGATAAAGGTGCGGTAGAAACCTGCCAGGCCTATGAAGGACCGGACTGCATCCGCCGTCATGGGTCTGGGGAATTTCTGCATGGCCGAGATTTTAGACTCGTCCGTCTTTATGCCATTCTGAGTTACTACGTGACCCAGAAATTTTATTTCCTTCCGGAGGAAATGACATTTGGAGAGCTTTACCTTAAGATTTGCCTGAGCTAGCCTGTCCAATACCCTGTCAAGTTTCTCAAGATGTGACGGGACATCTTGCGACATGACTATGAGATCATCCAGGTAGACCATGAGCGTGCCACCTAGGAGGGTACGGAAAATTGTCGTCATCAAACGACTAAACGTGATTGGGCTTCCGCGCAAGCCGAAGGGCATCCTCCTGAACTGGTAATGACCAGTTGGCGTAGAGAAAGCTGTCAACTCTCTGCTCTCATCATCGAGGGGGATCTGCCAGAACCCTTGAAGAAGATCAAGAGTTGAAAAGACCTTATTATCGCCGATGTTCTGCAACAGGTCGTTCAGAACTGGCAATGGAAAACGGTCTGGGATGGTACATGCATTCAGTTTCCTGTAATCGATAACAGGGCGCCAGGTTCCGTCTTTCTTGGGAACCAGAATAAGGGGAGCATTCCACGGGGACGTGGACTCCTCAATAACTCCATCACGGAGCATCCGTGTAATGAGTTCTTCGGCGAAGACTCTTTGCGCATGTGGCAGGCGATACGCAGGTACATAAATGGGTTTAGTACCTTTGTCAAGTGGAATACGGTGAGAGATCAGTGGGGTCAAACCCATTGACTCACCATCTAGTGCAACTGCAGAACGTGCACGATTGAGAACCTGGAGAAGTTTTGGGACCTCTTCAGGATAGTCTGTCAAAGCTAGATCATCTTCCTGCACTGGCCGGGTGTTGGAAGAGTCAGCAGCAGACTCGCCTGGGAGAACTGCACTCACGAGGAAGTCAGCTGGGGCTTCACCCTCCACTCTCACCGGGAGAGGGAATCTGACAAGATCGACAAGTGAGGTATTCTTCCGCAGGGGAAATTCTCGACTATGCATGTTGACAACAAGGACTTGCAACTTACCACGTTGCACTGTGTGCAAGGATGGTTCAAGGGAGAGGCCCTTGACTCGGCATGTGTCGCTGTCAACCAGCACATGGTCTCCTTCAAAAGCTCTGCTCACGTACACCGTAACAGGAGTGAGCGAGTTAGCTGACAAAGTGACGTCATACTTTGTACAAGCAGTAACTCTGCTCGCTGATGCCATGACACGAGTCAGACAGTCGCCTGCCGACAGGGATACTGCGGCTTGACAACTGCTGGTCTCTACAACAGCGTCAGAGTTAGAGTGAAGGTTAGACTGGGCGTCCCCAGACTGGGTTTCACTGGTAACTACGCGCTGATGGCCAGGAGGTGATGGGCAACGAGCTCTACTACGAGGTCGATCAGGACAAGAGACCGACCCCGGGGAGAATGTGCTATGGAAACCACCGGTTTCCAACGATTCTAGGCACTGTGTATACTCTGAGACAGAGTAGCACGTAGTGGATCCTAAGCGCATGCCCCAGAAGGGCACATCCACTCCGTTGAATTCCGCTTTCCACTCAGCTGGATCTAAACGGATCCTAAGATCTGCCATGGTTTTGAACCCTATGAGCAGGTCACCATGGAAAACAATACCATCTACGACTAAGAATTTTGCGGACAGCTTGTGACCCTGGACCACAAATTCTAGCGTTGTGCGACCGCGAACCGTCAGCGGTTTACCTGAGACTCCTCTCAAGGTCTGAATGGCAGACGGCTCTGTCAACATGGCCGCGTGAAGGCCAATGTCTCGGAAAAAAGTGGAGTGGACAATGTTAACCACCGAACCTGTATCTAGGAAAAGCTGAACAGGCTTATTGTGGACAGTGGACTCGATGAGCGGTCCACATGGGTTGTCATACCGAACATGAAGGCATGACAGGCCGACGAGATCCCCGGAGTCACAGCTGCTCGAGGCTCGACACTTGTTGACGAGGCTCGACCTGGAAGGTACGGTACGAGTCTCGGCAACAACGTCAAGACACTCGGTTTCCTCACTGTCGGCAAGCGTATCACTGCCCAGGGCGGCGAATGCATTGCGGACAGGGACGGAATACAGCGACTCCGACAGGGTTACTATGTCTTTCGCTGGTTTTGCGGACGCGCCTCTTCCCCCGAACTAGTGGAAGGGCTTCTACGAGCACGTGCATTGCGCGAAGACTGCTTGCTCCACTCAGCTGACAGTATACTTCGCAGCTTGTTACACTCATGGGAGGTATGACTGGAAGTATTGTGGTAAACACAGACTCCCTCGCGAAGCTGAGCATGGGGACGGTGACGGTTACTGGGATACTGAGCATGGGGACTGTTATGGTTACTTTGCGGGGACTTAGGTTTGTAACACTCCGATCGGTAGTGCCCTCGTTTGCCACAGTTGAAACAAGTCACTACACGCTTAGCGGGTGAGGTTGGAGGTGGTGTCTGCTGGCGACGTTTCGCCCTGGTCCAGGAAGTCGATGACTGCCTTTTTGTATGAGACCGACTGTTGTTACTGTGGTCAATACTTTTACTTAGGCGCGTGTTAGTGGGACTGGGGTTAGAAACTTTGTGGGCTGGCTGTCTGACAGCAGCAGCAAAAGTGACTTCCGGCTGCGACCGCGGGGTCACTGTGGACGGCGCCGGAAGGATGGGTAGGGGATCATCCGCAAAGCGGCAAACCTTGCCTTGCTTGGAAGGCGGCTTGAGCGAGTCGATGGCGTCATATGCACCCAGGACGTCGTGCTGAGGGCCGAGTCCTAGCGCATCAATGGCAGCCCAGAGGTTAGGGGCGGCATCCCTCCGCATGATGCCGACAGCCAGCATGGGGATGATGTCTTTAGCAGCAATACGGCCATCACCATCCACCCACTTAGTGGAGTTGATGGCATCAGTAAAGTCCGTGGCAGCTTGCTCGAACCGGCAAACGCAAGCCAGGGGGCTTTCGTGCCGGTATTGACATTCGGCCAAGACGCTGGTAACGATGTCAATGTAATGGCGTTGGCGACTACGCCGAAAATAACGCCTAAATTCCTCCTTAAGTTCATCCCAAGACTGAATCTTACAAACGCGCTTGAGCTGCACAAAGGCACCTATATCACCCTGGGTGAGATCCACTGCTGCAACAGCAGCACGAATGTACTGTGTATCCGTTGGGCTATCAAATAGAGCCTGAACAGTCGCCTCGACTGACTGCAGCCATGGCTCTAAACTATTTGCACGACCGTCAAAAATAAGGGTCAGGTATGGACGATGAGCCGGCCCACTGGTGGTCGAGGCTTGAGCCACAAGTTGACCAACTGTCGCTGGGGCTTCGATGCCCTGCCGCGTGTTCACGCTGGCTGAGGCACCATTGCTGGCACCAGCAGAATCTGGACTAACGGCATGGCCACTGCGTGTCTTAGTCATGACGTCAAGTGTTCAAATGCAATTAGGTCACGAAGATGGTAAACAGGTCAGAGCAAGAAATGGTATGCACTGGCTACAATTCAAAACAGAGTCAAAGAGAACTCAGCACCACAGTGCTAGGTAAACTGCTTAGTGATAGAAATAATTTGAGCAAAACAACAATAAAAAGGGAAATAGTGGTGCACTCTGAACACAAAATAAGAGATGTATGCCAGTGAATGTACTACAGGGAAGTGCACAAAATGAAGCTAAGGATAGTCAATAATTTCACCAGGAATCTGGCAACAAAATTTATGAAAAGGAGTTGAACTGTAAACACTGGTAGCAAAAATTGCACAAAATTAAAATAAATCAGGTACTACACAACACTAAACTGTGCTGCAAGCACAGTTTAAAAAGATTGCGGGTGCTAGCAGTTGCAAATTGAAATGCAAAAAAAAAAGGGTAATTCACTTGCACAAGGGAAGTTGGCACAGAAAAGATATCAGAGTATGGAATAGTGCCAAAAAATCACAGAAAAAAATACACTGTATCCAGAATTGCTATATTGCACACAAAATAAAATTAATAAAAATGCAAATTATTAAATTCAAGAATATAGCAAAGGTTAACTGGTGTTAGCAGGGTGTACACTGGCAAAAAGAAAAAAATTGCACAATCTCAAGGTCAAAATTAATTAACTTCACAAGGAATTTTGGTAATTAATGGTAAATAAGCAGGTTCCCAAAAATACACTCAATGACTTGGGTATACAAAATAGCAAAATGCAATGCACATAGGTGAATATTCACTGATAAAACATAGAATATATGTAGAGCAAATAAATGGGGAAACAGAAGAAAAGTTTAATGGGCTAGGCACAGATTGTATCACTGCAGGTAGAATAAACTAATACTTAAGTACTTGAAGATTACACTTATTAAAAGGAAAAAACACTAACAAACAAAACAGTGCAAGGGTGTCAACAATCTGTGGCTAACTTGCAGGTGCAACTAACAAAATAACAGCACACAGGAATTACATGAAAACTGTATGTGAGAGGTAAATTGTATAAATGGTTAACACTGAGCAATTTAAATCAATAACTGAGGTGCAAGAAGCAGAATAAAAAACTGGAATTTAAAATGTAGGAGTGCAAAAATAAATTTACAAAATTTAAGAAGCTGTAGGTAAGTGGCAAACTGTGCACTGATGACACTGAACAATTTACTGAAGTATGGCTTCAGTAACTAACTGTATTGGTGCAGGACAGTTAAATAATGTCACAAAATATTAGGAAATGCTAGGTAAGTCACTGTTTACTTAACTTTGAGTGCAGATGGACGAAGGTACGGGTGCCTGGAACTTTCAGTGATGCTCTAGTAACACTACACGCCTCGTAGCATTTGTATACTGCTATGGGGCTTCAATGTCGTAGAAAAAAATTATCAGAAAGGACTTGGGAAGAACAGGAAGGACCGGGGTAACTCTGTGGAGGTATAAGATATTAGAAGACGTGGATACCCGGCGTGAAATACAGCTGTGTGTTGGTTGTTTACACTGGCAAGCCTGCAGTGTGAGGGAGTGACCGCAAGCCAGTCCGTGGAGGGGGCACCTGTGACTAACACGTCGGTTGGTCGAGGAGTCAGAGAGGGTGGTCTGTGCTTCCCACCGACCTAGGTAGGCCTACAGAGGGCAGCACTGAATGCCGCGAAATATGAACTAGTCAGAGCAGACGGCTAGGCTGTGTGCTCTGACAGTACAGGCTGTCTACATGTGTCACAAACCTCCTGGAGTTTTATGAGAGAGAAGGGTGGGTTGACTGCATTTTCTTGCACTGCAAGAAGGGCTTCGACACAGTTCCCCACAGGAGATTAGAGCAGAAGCTAGAGGATCAAGCACGTATAACAGGAATGGCATTGCAATGGATCAGAGAATACCTGACAGGAAGGCAACAACGAGTCATGGTAAGAGATGAGGCATCACACTGGGCGTCTGTGACGAGCAGGGTTCCACAGGGGTCAGTCCTAGGACCAGTGCTGTTCTTGGTGGTATATGTGAATGACATGACGGAAGGAATAGACTCAGAATTGTCCCTGTATGCAGACGATGTGAAGTTAATGAGAAGAATCAAATCAGATGAGGATCAGGCAGGACTACAAAGTGACCTGGTCAGACAGGACTCGTGGTCCAGCTACTAGCTACACGAATTTAACCCCGCCAAATGAAAAGTCATGAAGATCGGGAAAGGACAAAGAAAACTGCAGACAGAGTATAGGCTAGGTGGTAAAGACTGCAAACCTCACTCAAAGAGAAAGATATTGGGATGGGTATAATACCGAGCACGTCTCCGGAAGCACACATCAACCAAATAACTGCTGCAGCATATGGGCGCTAGGCAAACTTGAAAACAGCGTTCCGATACCTCACTAAGGAATCCTTCAAGACACTGTACACCCTGTACATCAAGCCCATACTGGGGTATGCAGCCCCAGTTTGGAACCCACACCTAGTGGGGCACGTCAAGAAATTAGAGAAAGTACGAAGGTTTGCAAGGAATTCACAAGAGCAGGCGAAATATACACAAACACTGATCTCCGGCTGAAGGAGATTCAAACCTACGAACCTTGGAACAAGTTACGCAGTGCTTTACCAATCTACCCACACTGGACCAATACCTTGGAGTCCAGCTTGCACTAGACTTTGATCCAAGGCAGCCAGCTTTCAGGGAGAAGGCTTACAGCTTTTCATCTCATCCCCTGCATGCATCAGCCTTACTTGAGATATTAACAATGCAAGGAATTCACAAGAGCAGGCGATGCATACAGGGGATGAGACGAAAAGCTGTAAGCCTTCTCCCTGAAAGCTGGCAGCCTTGGATAAAAGTCTAGCGCAAGCTGGACTCCAAGGTATTGGTCCTGTGTGGGTAGATTGGTAACGCACTGCGTACTTTGTTCCAAGGTTCGTAGGTTCGAGTCTCCCTCAGCCAGAGATCAGTGTTTGTGTATATTTCGCCTGCTCTTGCGAATTCCTTGCATTATTAATATCTCTAGTAAGGCTGATGCATGCAGGGGATGAGAATGAAAAGCTGTAAGCCTTCTCCCTAAAAGCTGGCTGCCTTGGATCAAATTCTAGCGCAAGCTGGACTCCAAGGTATTGGTCCAGTGTGGGTAGATTGGTAAAGCACTGCATACCATGTTCCAAGGTTAAGATAAGATAAGATAAGATTTCGTTCGGATTTTTAACCCCGGAGGGTTAGCCACCCAGGATAACCCAAGAAAGTCAGTGCGTCATCGAGGACTGTCTAACTTATTTCCATTGGGGTCCTTAATCTTGTCCCCCAGGATGCGACCCACACCAGTCGACTAACACCCAGGTACCTATTTGCTGCTAGGTGAACAGGACAACAGGTGTAAGGAAACGTGTCGAAATGTTTCCACCCGCCGGGAATCGAACCCGGGCCCTCCGTGTGTGAAGCGGGAGCTTTAGCCACCAGGCCACCGGATAAGTGTTCATATATATATATATATATATATATATATATATATATATATATATATATATATATATATATATATATATATATATATATATATATATATATATATATATATATATATATATATATATATATATATATATATATATATATATATATATATATATGTCGTGCCGAATATGTAAAACTGGTCAATTAGCTAGAACTCATTTAAAATTAAGTCCTTTCTAAAAAAATTCTTATACGTTCAAAGATATATTTTTTCATTAATGTTAATGCAAAAATTTTTAATTTTGCTCCAAAAGAATCTTAGAAATCTTACCTAACCTTATTATAACAAGAACAATTTATTTTAGCCTGACCCAACTAAATATATTTTAGAATTGTTTACAGTAATTTAATACTAAACAAACACAGTGAAATATATTTTTTTCGTTAGGTTCAGAATGATTTTGGCGAAATTATTGCATACACAAATTTTCACTTGTCCTATATGGCAAGATGAGCATTGCTATTTAAGACAAGATCGCAAGTTCTGCCTATTCGGCACGACATATATGTGTATATATATATATATATATATATATATATATATATATATATATATATATATATATATATATATATATATATGTATATATATATATATATATATATATATATATATATATATATATATATATATATATATATATATATATATATATATATATATATATATATTTATTTATTTATTTATTTATTTATTTTTTTATCACACTGGCCGATTCCCACCAAGGCAGGGTGGCCCGAAAAAGAAAAACTTTCACCATCATTCACTCCATCACTGTCTTGCCAGAAGGGTGCTTTACACTACAGTTTTTAAACTGCAACATTAACACCCCTCCTTCAGAGTGCAGGCACTGTACTTCCCATCTCCAGGACTCAAGTCCGGCCTGCCGGTTTCCCTGAACCCCTTCATAAATGTTACTTTGCTCACACTCCAACAGCACGTCAAGTATTAAAAACCATTTGTCTTCATTCACTCCTATCAAACACGCTCACGCATGCCTGCTGGAAGTCCAAGCCCCTCGCACACAAAACCTCCTTTACCCCCTCTCTCCAACCTTTTCTAGGCCGACCCCTACCCCGCCTTCCTTCCACTACAGACTGATACACTCTTGAAGTCATTCTGTTTCGCTCCATTCTCTCTACATGTCCGAACCACCTCAACAACCCTTCCTCAGCCCTCTGGACAACAGTTTTGGTAATCCCGCACCTCCTCCTAACTTCCAAACTACGAATTCTCTGCATTATATTCACACCACACATTGCCCTCAGACATGACATCTCCACTGCCTCCAGCCTTCTCCTCGCTGCAACATTCATCACCCATGCTTCACACCCATATAAGAGCGTTGGTAAAACTATACTCTCATACATTCCCCTCTTTGCCTCCAAGGACAAAGTTCTTTGTCTCCACAGACTCCTAAGTGCACCACTCACTCTTTTCCCCTCATCAATTCTATGATTCACCTCATCTTTCATAGACACATCCGCTGACACGTCCACTCCCAAATATCTGAATACATTCACCTCCTCCATACTCTCTCCCTCCAATCTGATATTCAATCTTTCATCACCTAATCTTTTTGTTATCCTCATAACCTTACTCTTTCCTGTATTCACCTTTAATTTTCTTCTTTTGCACACCCTACCAAATTCATCCACCAATCTCTGCAACTTCTCTTCAGAATCTCCCAAGAGCACAGTGTCATCAGCAAAGAGCAGCTGTGACAACTCCCACTTTGTGTGTGATTCTTTATCTTTTAACTCCACGCCTCTTGCCAAGACCCTCGAATTTACTTCTCTTACAACCCCATCTATAAATATATCAAACAACCACGGTGACATCACACATCCTTGTCTAAGGCCTACTTTTACTGGGAAAAAATTTCCCTCTTTCCTACATACTCTAACTTGAGCCTCACTATCCTCGTAAAAACTCTTCACTGCTTTCAGTAACCTACCTCCTACACCATACACTTGCAACATCTGCCACATTGCCCCCCTATCCACCCTGTCATACGCCTTTTCTAAATCCATAAATGCCACAAAGACCTCTTTAGCCTTATCTAAATACTGTTCACTTATATGTTTCACTGTAAACACCTGGTCCACACACCCCCTACCTTTCCTAAAGCCTCCTTGTTCATCTGCTATCCCATTCTCCGTCTTAATCTTAATTCTTTCAATAATAACTCTACCATACACTTTACCAGGTATACTCAGCAGACTTATCCCCCTATAATTTTTGCACTCTCTTTTATCCCCTTTGCCTTTATACAAAGGAACTATGCATGCTCTCTGCCAATCCCTAGGTAACTTACCCTCTTTCATACATTTATTAAATAATTGCACCAACCACTCCAATATATATATATATATATATATATATCTCTATATATATATATATATATATATATTTATATATATATATATATATATATCTTTATATAAATATATATATATATATCTATAAAAATATATATATATATATGTATATTAATATATATATATATATGTATATATATATATATATATATATATATATATATATATATATATATATATATATATATATATATATATATATATATATATTTATATATATATATATATATATATATATATATATATATATATATATATATATATATATATATATATATATATATATATATATATATATATATATATATATATATATATATATATATGTTTATGAGGATAGTGAGGCTCACGTTAGGGTATGTAGAAGAGAGGGAGATTACTTCCCAGTAAAAGTAGGTCTTAGACAGGGATGTGTAATGTCACCATGGTTGTTTAATATATATATAGATGGGGTTGTAAAAGAAGTAAATGCTAGGGTGTTCATGAGAGGGGTGGGATTAAATTATGGGGAATCAAATACAAAATGGGAAGTGACACAGTTACTTTTTGCTGATGATACTGTGCTTATGGGAGATTCTAAAGAAAAATTGCAAAGGTGAGTGGATGAGTTTGGGAGAGTATGTAAAAGTAGAAATTTGAAAGTGAACATAAATAAGAGTAAGGTGATGAGGGTATCAAATGATTTAGATAAAGAAAAATTGGATATCATATTGGAGAGGAGGAATATGGAAGAAGTGAATGTTTTCAGATATTTGGGAGTTGACGTGTCAGCGGATGGATTTATGAAGGATGAGGTTAGTCATAGAATTGATGAAGGAAAAATTGTGAGCGGTGCATTCAGGTATATGTGGAGACAAAGTCTGGTATATGGATGTGAAGCTTGGGTGGTAAATGCAGCAGCGAGGAGACGGTTGGAGGCAGTGGAGATGTCTTGTCTAAGGGCAATGTGTGGTGTAAATATTATGCAGAAAATTCGGAGTGTGGAAATTAGGAAAAGGTGTGGAGTTAATAAAAGCATTAGTCAGACGGCAGAAGAGGGGTTGTTGAGGTGGTTTGGTTATTTAGAGAGAATGGATCAAAGTAGAATGACATGGAAAGCATATAAATCTATAGGGGAAGGAAGGCGGGGTAGAGGTCGTCCTCGAAGGGGTTGGAGAGAGGTGGTAAATGAGGTTTTGTGGGCGAGGGGCTTGGACTTCCAGCAAGCGTACGTGAGCATGTTAGATAGGAGTGAATGGAGACAAATGGTACTTGGGACCTGACGATCTGTTGGAGTGTGAGCAGGGTAATATTTAGTGAAGGGATTCAGGGAAACCGGTTATTTTTATATCGTCGGACTTGAGTCCTGGAAATGGGAAGTACAATGCCTGCACTCTAAAGGAGGGGTTTTGGGATATTAGCAGTTTGGAGGGATATGATGTGTATCTTTATAGGTATATGCTTCTAAACTGTTGTATTCTGAGCACCTCTGCAAGAACAGTGATTATGTGTGAGTGAGGTGAAAGTGTTGAATGATGATGAAAGTATTTTATTTTTGGGGATTTTCTTTCTTTTTGGGTTACCCTGCCTCGGTGGAAGACGGCTGACTTGTTGAAAAAATAATAATAATAATAATAATATATATATATATATATATATATATATATATATATATATATATATATGTATATATATATATATATATATATATATATATATATATGTATATATATATATATATATATATATATATATATATATATATATATATATATATATATATATATATATATATATATGTATATATATATATATATATATATATATATATATATATATATATATATATATATATATATATATATTTATATATATATATATAAATATATATATGTATATGGGAACCCCAAGTACAGAGGTCTGATGGAAGACAAAAGCGTCCTGATGGAGCCACTATGCTTCCCTGGAAGGATGGAAAGCAGATTGCCTGGGACTACACCTGTGCTGCCACATTGGCAGACACCTACTTGCCATACTCTGTAGTGGAAGGGGGTGGAGCTGCCAGCCACAGGGAGACCCAGAAGATCCGAAAATATGAAGACCTTCCCCCTTGCTATAACTTCATTCCAATAGGGTCGGAGACCCTTGGAGCATGGGGCAAGTGTGCTCTAAAGTTCCTCAAAGAGCTGGGTGAAAAGCTCATCACAGAAACCAAGGACCACAGGGCGACCAGCTTCCTCTTTCAGAGACTCAGTGTTGCGATCCAGAGAGGAAATGCCTGCAGCATTCTGGGCACGCGGCCCACCGCAGGGGAGCTGGACGAAGTATTCGAGATGTAGCTCTGAGTTACCTATGTTGTTTTACTTTGTATCATATTTTTGTGAATGTTTCGTCAATGTATTTTGTCTTTAAATATATATATATATATATATATATATATATATATATATATATATATATATATATATATATATATATATATATATATGTCGGGCCGAATAGGTAAAACTTGCGATTTTGGCTTAAATACCAATGCTTTTATTGCCGAATAAGGCAAGCGAATATTTGTGTATGCAATACTTTCGCAAAAAATCTTTCTGGACCTATCGAAAAAAATATATTTCATTGTGTTTTTGTATTATTAATTTACTGTAAATTTATCTAAAACATATTTGGTTGGATTAGGATAAATGAAATAGCGCTTTTTATAATAAGGTTACTGAAGTTTTCTAAGGTGCTTTAGGTACAAAATTATTTATTTTTACATTAACATAAATAAAAAAAAAATATCTTTAAACGTATAAGAGGAAATTTTAGAAATGACTTAATTTTTAATGAGTTCTTGCTATCTGACCAGTTGTACCTAGTCAGCACGACATATATATAGGCAAACCAACCACTGAGAAAAATATAGAACTCTGAATCGCTTTCATGGTTTCTTATATTATCAATGAAATGTAGAATAATAGAATAGAAGGCTTATAAGGTTGAGATATCAATTCTCTTATGACCTTACACCTGACCCAGTATGATGCTGGTGGGAGGATGAAGATAGATGTTAAGTGAAAATTTTGCTGGTCATGTCATGCATAGCTGGAATTTCTCACAATTTCTAGTAATAATAAATGAATCTATGTTATACAACCCTGTATTAATATTCATAATAAAATCAATAATATTTTTGATAAATCTTGATTTGATTATATATATCTCAACCATCGACCTGATTGATAGATTTTTTAAACCTTTCAAAATCAGTTGATGATTAAAATCGCTCCCATGAACATACAGAACGTTCGACTCTTGCAATATTTATGTTGTTGGAATCTTAGTTTAAGGCTTTTTCCTGTTTGACCGTAATAGCCTTCATTACATTTCTTTTTTTTTTACATGGAATCTTACAGATACACCCGTCAGCATTTTGTAGATGAATGGTTCACAGAACCGACACGTTGATAAATTAGACACATGTGCAACTCTTGTCAGACACTATCAGACACTGCAACTTCTTGGGATCTTAATACTTGGGAATTCTTCTCTTGCCTAACCCTTGGGCACGACCTACTTCCACATTGAACAAATGTGACACCACCTATGACTGCTGCACCTCTCCTACCTACGGTTTTTAAGCTCCTTCTCCGCTCATATGTCGTATTCTACTCAAGATTGATGGACTGACCACATCGACTCAAGGTTTAGGGACTGATTACCTCATTCTCCTCCTATTCTTCAAGCTTCTCCTGTGTATGGACTGATGAAGCCACTGTGTGGCGAAACGTTTCCTTAATAAAGATACCCAAGAGTTGCACGTGTCTAATTTATCAACGTCAGCATTTTGTTGAGAATTTTTAAAGATAATTTATTTTATATTATATGAAGATTTTGAAATGCAGCTTTGATTTTGAAATTATTAAGTAGAGAAGGTATATTAAGAATGTTTTCATGGTAAGGGAGAAACAACATATTCTTGGATGAATGTGTTGGACAAGATCTGTTTTATCATGTTAGAGATTTTTAACCACCTAACTGATTTTCATAAGGTCCAGAAAGTTGTATCAAGAAGGTCTCAGTATTTTATACTGAGAGTCAGGATGAGTTCCCGTTTCCCTTCCTCGTAGGACATACCGCTCAGCTCTGGAACTGGTCTTGTTGCAAGCTTTTGCACTCCAGTTTCTTGACGTGTTTAATCAAGTGTAGGTTCCATACTGTATGGTGCTGCATACTTCAATATGGGCTTGACGTATATGGTGTACAGTGTCGTGAATGACACCTTATTAAGATGTCGAAACATTATTCATAGGTTTGGCAGGTGCCCATATGCTGCAGCTGTTTTCTTGCTGATGTACGGCTCAGATGGGCTTAGTGTGCTGCTAACCCGAAGATTCTTTCCCTTGAGAGAGTTATGTAGCCTTTGATCCCTGAGGCTGTATTCTGCGGCTTTCTTTGTTCTTTCCCAAGCTTCATGACTTTGCATTTGGTGGCGTTAAACTCCAGGAGCTTTTTGTTGGACCAGGCTTGCAGCCTGACCAAATCCCAGTGCAGTCTTACCTGATCCTCATCCGCTCATATTCTCCTTATTAGTTTCAAATCGTCTGCGAACAGGGACATCTCAGACTCTATCCATTCTGTTATGTCATTCATACACTGGACCGATGACTGACCGTAATGGAAATTCCAGTCGACACATGCGCCCACTCTGACACCTCGTCATGTACCAATACACGTTATTTCCTTCCAGTCAGGTATTCCCTGATCCACTGCAGCGCTTTCTCTGCTATTCCTGCCTGCTGCTCTAGCTTTTCAACGAGCCTCTTGTGTGGTACTATATCGAAAGCCTTCTTACAGCCCAAGAACACGCAGTCTACCCATTCCCCACTCTCCTCTCTTACCTGCCTGGAGTCTACCTGGAGGGTATTCCGGGGATCAGCACCCCACGGCCTGTTCCACGACCAGGCCTCCCGGTGGATCAGTGCCTGATCAACCAAGCTGTTACTGTTGGCCGCACGTAGTCCACCGTATGAACCATAGCCCTGTTAATCTGGCACTGACTTTTAGTATCTGTCCAGCTCCCTCTTGAAAACAGTAAGGAGCCTATTGGTAATTCCCCTTATGCCTCCTGGGAGGCTGTTAAGCAGCCTGTGGGCCCTGGGCACTTATGGTGTTTCCTCTGTCACATTGTCTTAGAACTCCAATACGTTTGTGATGCAGGATTTCCCTTCCATGAAGCCGTGCTGGTTGTATACCTGGAGTGTTCCTGGAGAGGATTTTGGGAGTCAGTGCCCCCGCGGCCCGGTTTGTGAACAGACCTCATGAATAAACCCGTTTCTTTCTAGGTGCACCATAATGTTTCTGCTGATAATCTTGTCCATGATTTTACGTACTATACATATCAGCGACAGAGGTCTGTAGTTTCATGCTGCCTGTTTATCTCTTTTTTTAAAGATTGGGACGATGTTTGCAGTCTTCCACACCTCAAGCATTTGCCCTCTTTCGAAAGATTTGTTGAAGACTAATTTGAACAGAGCGCACAATGGTTCTGCTTTCTCTCTCAGGACCCAGGGAGAGATATTTTTGGGCCCATCGCCTTCTAGGTATTTATTTCACCTAGGAGTTTCTTCTCCTCGGTAGTGTGCAATGTGTCCAGCACTTGCTTGTGAAACCTACTCCCTCAGTTTTCTAGAAGCCTCTCTGTCTCCACTGTGAATATCTCCCAAAATTTTGTCCTAAGTTTTCTTCACATACTTCCTGGTCGTTCCCTGTCAGCTCTTCCTTCTTCAGCCTGATTACCTGGTCCTTGACTTGTGTTTTCCTCCTGATGTGGCTGTATAACAACTTTGGGTTTGATTTGCCTTCTCATGCTATATCATTCTCTTATTGCTGCTGGGCCTCTTTCCTTATCCATGCATATTCTTTTCTGGGTCTTCAACTCAACTCTTTTGTTTTCCTGAGCCTTTTGTTTTCTAGCTCATTTGGCCATGGCCTCTCCACACCTACGAGTAATCCATGGGCTCATTCTGGTCTTCCCACTGTTTCTGTTCCACCTTTGCATGAACTACTTCTCTGCCTCCCTGCACTTTGTGTTCCATCATTTCATTTAATGTCTTTCCCTCTAGTTCTCTTTTCCACTGCACCCCGTGCAGAAATTGCTTCGTACCTGTGAAGTCCCCTTTTTTTAAGTTAATATTCTCCCGTTCTCTCATGCTGCTTCATTCTCCACTGTTAAATCTGTATTGGAAACTTGGCCTGCATGAACACTAGAGTAGAGGATCCTTTCATATGCAATATCCCATATGTCTCAACTGTTCATGGTGAATACAAGTCCAGCCTTGCTGGATCATCCTCCCCTCTCTCTCTGTTTGTGTCCCTAACATGGTGACGCACAAAGTTTTCCAGCACAACCTCCTGCGTCTTAGCTGTCAATTTATCTGGTCCCCCATGTGGCTGAAGGTCTTCCCTGGCAATCTCTTTGTGGTGAAATCCCCTATGATGAGTAACTTTGCACTGCCCATGTGGGCTCTTCTAGCCACCTCAGCTACTATGGCCACCATCGCTCTGTTGCTCTTATCATACTCTGGTCTTGGTCTCCTGCTGTTCCGTGGCGGGCTGTACAACACTTCTATCGTCACTTTTGGACCCCCCAGTCTGAAGTGTTCCTTTTATGTTGTCATCTGCTTCTCCTCTGCCCAGTCCTCCCATCTCCTCAAAATTTCATTGGTTTTTGACGAGCAGTGTCCCTCCACCTTCCTCTTTGTTCCCCCCATCTTACATCATGATCTGATATCCAGTCAGGAAGATTACATCTGGTGTCACCCCTGTGAGTGCTATGATGTTTGGGGACGCCTCAGTGATTAGTTCTTGCCACTTCTTACTCTTTTATTTGTTATTCCATCTACACTGGTATACCATACCTTTAGCTTCATTTCTAGTTCTATATTGCGGACTGTGGGAGGGGGTGGTGCGGGCTGAAGGTGTAAAAGGCAGGGCTGGATATTATTGGAAGCTGCTGTGATGCTTGTAGTAGTGAAGGGTTGACGACTGTGGGTGATGAGTGTTGCTTGTTTCTGGTTATTGTGTTTGGTGGGTGTGGGGCAGGAGTGGTGTATTTGTTATTCCCCTGAAACTGCACTTGCCTGCTATCGGTGCCTGCCCTGTCTCCCTTCCTCTAGTATGTTCTTTTTGTGTTATGTCGTGGTCGATGTACTCTCGTTCTTTAACAGTGGTTTCTGTTGCACCATCTTGTTTTGTATCATTTCTGTTTTAAATGTCAGCCTCATTTAGCCCATAAATAACAAGTAACCTCTCACCTTCCTCTTCCCATGTCTTTTCCCTCCATATCTCTGGGTCCAATTTAAGCATCTCATTAGTAGTTTTCCTTATCATCGCCCAAACCTCCTGGTGGCCTGAAATCGCTTTTGCAAGAAACTTTTTAGCTCCATCCCCTCTTTCAGTCTCCTTGCTGTGTGCTGATAGTCATGTTCCAAGCACTGTACTCCTGTCAGTTTGCTATATCCCACTTCAGCATTTCCATTTCCTCCATCAGGCATTGCATCTTTGCCTCGGCAGCTGTCTTGTAACTCCTACTTCTTGCTCTGCTCTCTTTAGATACATTCTCCACCACTGTTTTGCAAAACTCGTTTACCCTTTTTCGCAATCTACTTCCATTGTGGTCATGAGCCTTTCTGCCCAGGCTTCCTTTTCATACGAACAACCCCGATTTCTTTGCATTTAAGTCCAGGTTTTGTGAATATCATTTTTTGTGTGTGTATGAGTGTGGTAGTGTTAGTGTGTGTGTGTGTGTGTGTGTGTGTGTGTGTGTACTCACCTAATTGTGGTTGAAGGAGTCGAGACTCAGCTCCTGGCCTCGCCTCTTCACTGATTGCTACTAGGTCCTCTCTCTCTCTGCTTCCTGAGCTTCATCATACCTCTTCTTAAAACTATGTATGGTTCCTGCCTCCACTACTTCACTTGCTAGGCTATTCCACTTCCTGACGACTCTATGACTGAAGAAATACTTCCTAACGTCCCTGTGACTCGTCTGAGTATTCAGCTTCCAATTGTGACCTCTTGTTTATGTGTCCCCTCTCTGGAACATCCTATCTCTGTCCACCTTGTCTATTCCCCGCAGTATCTTGTATGTCGTTATCATGTCTTCCCTGACCCTTCTGTCCTCCAGTGTCGTCAGTCCGATTTCCCTCAACCTTTCCTCGTACGACATTCCCCTGAGCTCTGGGACTAGCCTTGTTGCAAACCTTTGTACTTTCTCTAACTTCTTGACGTGCTTGACCAGGTGTGGGTTCCAGTCTGGTGCTGCATACTCCAGTATGGGCCTAACATACACAGTGTACAGTGTCTTGAACGATTCCTTATTAAGGTATCGGAACGCTATTCTCAGGTTTGCCAGGCGCCCGTATGCTGCAGCAGTTATATGGTTGATGTGTGCCTCCGGTGACGTACTCGGTGTTATGGTCACCCCGAGGTGTGTGTGTATGTGTGTGTGTGTGTGTGTGTGTGTGTGTGTGTGTGTGTGTGTGTGTGTGTGTGTGTGTGTGTGTGTTTGTGTATTTTTGATGAACGAGGGTGCATGTTTCTTATGTATGTGTGTGTGTGTGTGTGTGATCATCTATTTGTACTCACCTATTTGTGGTTGCAAGGGTCGATTTATTGCTTCTCACCCCGCCTCTTCGCTGGTAGTTATTTGGTCCTCTCTCTCTCTCTCTCTGTTCCAAGAGCTTTATCATAACTCTTGCTAAAGCTATGGATGGATCCTGCCTCCAGTACATCACTCTCCAGATTTTTCCACTTCTTGATAAATCTGTGACTGAAGAAATACTTCCTCACATCCCTGTGGTTCATCTGAGTTTTCAGCTTCCAGCTGTAACCCCTTGTTGCTGTGTCCAATCTCTGAAACATTCTGTTACTATCCATTTCATCAATTCATCTCAGTATTTTATATGTTATTATCATGTCCCCACTATCCCTCCTGTCCTCCAGTATCGTCAAGTTGATTTCCCTTGACCTCTCCTCGTAGGACATACCCCTAAGCTCCGGGACTAGTCTTGCTGGAAACCTTTGCACTTTCTCTAATTTCTTAACGTGGTTGACCTGATATGGGTTCCATATTGGTGTTGTATACTTCAGTATAGTCCTGACACATAGTGTACAGTGTCTTGAATGACTCCTCATTCAAGTATCGAAATGTTATTCTTAGGTTTGCCATGCACCCATATGCTGCAGCAGTTATTTGATTGATGTGCGCCTCAGCAGACGTGCTAGATATCATACTCACCCCAATATCTATTTCCTTGAGTGAGTTTTGTAGCCTTTGGACCCCTAGCAGGTACTCTGTCTCCAGTCTTCTTTCACTTTCCACAATCTTCATGACTTTGCACTTGGTGGGGTAAACTCCAGGAGCCACTTGTTAGACAAGTTATGTAGCCTGTCCAGATCCCTTTGTTGTCCTACCTGATTCCCATGCGTTCGAAATTTCCACATTAGATTCAAGGCGCCTACAAACAGGTACACCTCAGAATGTATCCCTTCAATCATGTCATTCACATTGCCAGAAACAGCACCGGCTTTAGGACTGACTCTTGTGGAATCCCGCTCGTCACAGACACCCACCCTGACACCTCATCACGTACCATCACTCATTGTTCCCTTCTTGTCAGGTATTCCCTGATCCATTGCAGTAAGTTTCCTATTACTCCTGCCTACTCCTCCAGATTTAGCACTAATCTCTTGTGAGGAACTGTGTCGAAAGCCTTCATACATTCCAGTAAAATGCAATCTACCCACCTCTCTCTCTTTCTCTCTCTCTCTCTCTCTCTCTCTCTCTCTCTCTCTCTCTCTCTCTCTCTCTCTCTCTCTCTCTCTCTCTCTCTCTCTCTGTCTGTCTGTCTGTCTGTCTCTCTCTCTCTCTCTCTCTCTCTCTCTCTCTCCCTCTCTCTCTCTCTCTCTCTCTCTCTCTCTCTCTCTCTCTCTCTCTCTCTCTCTCTCTCCAGTGGGTTTCTACGTGCTAAACCACTCTTCTGATAACACTGGTCAACAACCAAAATGCCTCCGAAAGCAGAACAGCAATTTCCAACTAATTTTAGGTCACCGATAATGAATATCATGGTTAAAATTGTTTCTTCAGTGTACACCTATGTGCCACAACAGGTTCTAACAGGCTTGTGGCAGTGTGCTTCTTACCGCACTCACAGTCTCACTGCCCTTCATTAGTATTATGCACTCAGGTAGTCAAGGCCTGTTATCCTGGGGCGTAAAGAAAATTGGAGCGAAATAAACACAGCAGTGAACTTCGAATTGTATTTTCCTTCACCAAGTATATATAGATTTTTACAATTATGTACACTATATACAATAATTGGAAATATATGTGTGCAATACTTTGAGTAAAGGCAAAAAACAACAGCCAGACTAGACAACCCTTTTCAACAAGCAGCTGTGTGAATATGGCAATGATGGAACGTGTGTGACACCATAACACCTCTGCTCTTGTCCTACTTATCTATGATTGGTTGAACCAAGGTACTGATTTAACGATGGGCCCCTTTGAATCGTCAGACCCTTAGCACCCGGTTCGCTGGTTGTGAGGTAGCTTATATGAGAGTGTGTACATACGCCGAAAAATGGTGACGTACTCTTTGCATGCCACAATTAGTGTTCCAGCAGTCATAGAAGGTGGTTGTGCTGTGCAAGTTTATATTTTGAGTTGAAAGGTATGTGATTTTCTTAGCCAAACACTTTTTAAACTTACAATAAATACTGCTGCTGCTGCTTTCTATGTGAATGGGACAGCCGTGCAAGAGGTTCCCACTACACCAGGAGAGACTGGCCACCTCATCAATCATTAGAACCTGGGATGAAAAATGTTTAACATCCACCTCTCATTGAACCAAACAAAATTTTGCTACCACCACTACACATAAAACTGGGGCTCATGAAAAACTTTGTTAAAGCTATGGACGAATCCGGTCAGGGATTAAAGTATTTAACATCAAAATTCCCCTCACTGAGAGACGCTAAGAATCAATGGTCCTTAGATTCGAGAGCTTCTTAAAGATGTGACTTTGAATCTAACATTCATGGGGATGAGAAAACTGCTTCGGAAGCATTCAGGTTTGTGGAGATGGGATTTCTTGGAAACAGAGGGGAAGGCAACTATGAGGAATTGATGGAAAACCTCTTCAAGGCTTACAAGAACATTGGATGTAACGTGTCACTTAAAATCCACTTTTTGGACTCGCATTTAGACTTTTTTTCAGCGAACTGTGGGGCAGTTAGTGACGAAAATGGTGAATGTTTTCACCAAGATATTTCAACCATGGAAAAACGGTACCAGGGCAAATGGGGCACAAGAATGCTTGCAGACTATTGCTGGACATTGACAAGAGGTGATTCTTCAACCCATTATGAGCGTCAAGCAAAAAAGCAGAGAGTAGGTACGGATTAGAGTTTAAAACATGACACTTATTGTACGTTATAACAAAATAATAAAATATTACATATCTCGTATCTTTAAACCTGTAGCCAGTAAGCATTTTTCAAGGTAATAATTGGATTCAGGACATGAAAATACATAATAATTAACTACTCTCATTTAAGAAGCATACAATTTTTCAAAAATAGTTGACCAGTGATAATCTTCTTCATGACTCTGCATACTATACATGTCAGTAACACTGGTCTGTAGTTTAATGCTGCCTGTCTATCTCCTTTCTTACAAATTGGGACTACAATTCCTGTCTTCCATACCTCAGTAGTTGCCCCATTACAATAGATGTGTTGAAGATCGTATTGTTAGTGGCAGGCATAATGCCTTATCTCCCTCTCTCAGGACCCATGGGTAGATGTTGTCTGGACCCACCTCCTTCGCGGTATCTGGTTCGCTCCACTCTCTTTATCTCCTCCTCCTCGGATGTATCCTGTGTGTGTGTATGCGTGTGTGTGTGTGTGTGTGTGTGTGTGTGTGTGTGTGTGTGTGTGTGTGTGTACTCACCTAGTTACTCACCTAGTTGAGGTTGCGGGGGTCGAGTCCGAGCTCCTGGCCCCGCCCCTTCACTGATCGCTACTTGGTCACTCTCCCTGAGCCGTGAGCTTTATCATACCTCTGCTTAAAGCTATGTATGGATCCTGCCTCCACTACATCGCTTCCCAAACTATTCCACTTACTGACTACTCTGTGGCTGAAGAAATACTTCCTAACATCCCTGTGATTCATCTGTGTCTTCAGCTTCCAACTGTGTCCCCTTGTTACTGTGTCCAATCTCTGGAACATCCTGTCTTTGTCCACCTTGTCAATTCCTCTCAGTATTTTGTATGTCGTTATCATGTCCCCCCTATCTCTCCTGTCCTCCAGTGTCGTCAGGTTGATTTCCCTTAACCTCTCCTCGTAGGACATACCTCTTAGCTCTGGGACTAGTCTTGTTGCAAACCTTTGCACTTTCTCTAGTTTCTTTACGTGCTTGGCTAGGTGTGGGTTCCAAACTGGTGCCGCATACTCCAATATGGGCCTAACATATACGGTGTACAGGGTCCTGAACGATTTCTTATTAAGATGTCGGAATGCTGTTCTGAGGTTTGCTAGGCGCCCATATGCTGCAGCAGTTATTTGGTTGATGTGCGCTTCAGGAGATGTGCCTGGTGTTATACTCACCCCAAGATCTTTTTCCTTGAGTGAGGTTTGTAGTCTCTGACCCCCTAGACTGTACTCCGTCTGCGGCCTTCTTTGCCCTTCCCCAATCTTCATGACTTTGCACTTGGTGGGATTGAACTCCAGGAGCCAATTGCTGGACCAGGTCTGCAGCCTGTCCAGATCCCTTTGTAGTTCTGCCTGGTCTTCGATCGAGTGTATTCTTCTCATCAACTTCACGTCATCTGCAAACAGGGACACCTCAGAGTCTATTCCTTCCGTCATGTCGTTCACAAATACCAGAAACAGCACTGGTCCTAGGACTGACCCCTGCGGGACCCCGCTGGTCACAGGTGCCCACTCTGACACCTCGCCACGTACCATGACTCGCTGCTGTCTTCCTGTGTGTGTGTGTGTGTGTGTGTGTGTGTGTGTGTGTGTGTGTGTGTGTGTGTGTGTGTGTGTGTGTGTGTGTGTGTATGAACACCTGGCACAGCTCCTGTGAGTGTTTGTGTGTGATGTATGTTTGTGCATGTGTATGTGAGTGTGTGTGTGTGTGGTGTATGTTTGTGCGTGTGTGTGTGAGTGTGTGCGTAAGTGTTTGCGTAAGAGAGAGAGAGAGAGAGAGATAGAGAGAGAGAGAGAGAGAGAGAGAGAGAGAGAGAGAGAGAGAGAGAGAGAGAGAGAGAGAGAGAGAGAGAGAGAGAGAGAGAGAGAGAGAGTATATGTGTGTGTGTCTGTGTAGGGTTAAGACGAGGATCTACAACTTTAGAGTTATGGCTCTCCTGGCTAGCCAAGGAAGAAAGTAGAAAGTATATCAGGCTGAATTAGGCAAGAATAAAATTGAATGCGCATATCTCAAACCTACAAATGTCACTGACGGCGAGGTAACCGTCAAGAAGACTGGCAAACATAGTCAGCAAACTTCCGCATTGCCGGAGAAAATAAAAATATAAGAATAAAGTCTATCAGTGACATTTTCCTTGCATGCAGAGTTGGCATGATATCTGGCAATTCGATCAGGCTCTCCTTCCTGTAGTACATATTCAATTACACTTCTCCATCCGGCTTCTTCACTTATATTCGAGGTGAAACCATGAGACCAATCTTAAACAGGAAGTCAATCAGCTTCTCTGGATGCGCTCTGTAATGAGACATTTTTATCCGGTTTGTAGTGCGCACATCTGTATCTCGAACATCAACATTACACTGTTTTGGGAAATCTGTAAAGATGTCTGTATTGCTCTTAAAGAGGGCCAATATTTCAGTCATCTATGCTCTAGATATGCAAACCTTCAACGCATCTGTATCAGCATTAGTGTCTGTCTAGAGGTGCAACGAAATAATTACAATTCAAACTTCTCCTCCTATGTTTACATAGAGCTAACAAAGGCGAAAAGAGAGAAAATTAGTTATTTTATCATACTTCATTTTCTTACTGTTATGCTCTTTATCTTCCCTCCGGCCATCCTTCTTTAAGGATTTATAAAAGCTTCGTATAATGCAACCATACAGAAACTTTAATAGGCTGCAGCCACTGGTTTTCTATTCTATTTTTCGCATAACAAAGAGCAGCAAATGAAGAATCAGTCAAATCTGTTGGAAAATGAAAATATTAAAACCGCATTATTGGTGTCAGTGTTTGCTGGAACCATTCAGGTACGTCTTATGATTGACGATGGTAGGTAAACAAAGATATGTTATAACCTCCAGGTAACCTCCAGGTAACCTCCAGGTACACAGAACCTTACGGGAAACTTTGATCTTAATAAGGGTCCTGCATTAATTATAAAAAATACACAAAAGTGTGCCTAAATGAAAGTCTGTACCGCGGTCAACTCCTTGGATAACATACGATAAAGTGTTCACTGGGAGACCAGGAAACACTACATAGGAATATGAAGGGCACAGAGCTGTCAATAACACAGTAGCACATTATAAAGCAACTGCACACAGCTAAAATGAAGTTACTAATTACAAAAATTATAAAGCTAAGTAGTCTAGCAGTGCTATTGGCGGCATTAGTCACCTGATGTTGACACGGCACGACATCTTTTGGCCACAGGGAACGACGCCACATCACGGTTACGTCACGATGTACTCGAGAGGATCACTGGAGTAACGGCACGTACAAGGGAACAAAGTCCTTTGCGTTATCCTACAATGAAAACACGTAAAAGACGTCCAGACATCAATTGGAGTTTCTTCACCTTCCCCCAATGGGCGAAAATAAATCGACACCTCACAGACCACAGCAGGGAGGTGGAGGAACAGCCATGGTTGTCATGAGAACCAACAGCAGAAGGGCTAGCTTAACGCAATCGGGCTGGCTTGTTGGAAGCCACAAGGCTTGTCAAGGTACCAAAACCAAGAGTGGCTTACCACTACGAAATGTAGCAGATGTAAGCTGACAGCAGAGTAGTGTAAAAAATGAAAACAGCTGAACTGGCTTAATAAACTGGTGCCTTAGACTGTAGGTTAAGTGGCTTGAATAACGCAATTCAAGTTAAGGAATGATTACCGCATACACATACAAGCAGGAGCACAGGAGAATTAGGGCTTGAAAAGGGCAGGAAAACAGCAGGAACTCTTGACACATCAGGCAGGTTGTGGTAGACGGGGGAGTGACAGCTGACAGGCACACAGGGCCGTGACCATCCCTGAAGACTATATCACTATTAGTGCACTATATTTCCATCACTGGAACATCATACAGCCACCAGTTTGTCATGTTTTACCTTAGCGTTAGTTATTCTAGATTGAGGGAAAGTAATAGTCACTTCCAGTTCTGTTGTTTATTGCAAAAATATGTGGATACAGAAAAGAGACACAATGACACGTCCACGTTCTCATACTCCAGAATTTTAACTGCATGAATTGAGCTGCGCCCTCGAGTGCTGATACTCAACAGTCATAAGTCACACTTGAATCATACTCGAATATCATTTATACAGACATAACTGCCAACGGCAGTCCAATACCCTATGACACTACTACATTAGTGATATATTACTGACAATGTGAGGGATGGTGGCGTGTGAGTGGTTGTGTATGGTTGGTGGTGGTGTGATGGTGAAGTGAGGGCAGTTGTGGGCAGGGATGTGTGGAAGGTGAAGAGGATTGTTATGTGGGTGGTTGTGTGAGAGTTGTGGTGTGTGTGGGTGATATAAGGGTAGTGATGCTAAGGTAGTGTGAGACTGTTGATGTGAAAATGGTGGTTAGTGGTGGTATGTGTGTGTTTTGTGTGTGTGTGTGTGTGTGTGTGTGTGTGTGTGTGTGTGTGTGTGTGTGTGTGTGTGTGTGTGTGTGTGTGTGTGTGTGTGTGTGTGTGTGTGTGTGTGTGTGTGTGTGTGCGTGTGTGTGTGTGTGTGTGTACTCACCTAGTTGTGGTTGCAGGAGTCAAGTCACAGGTTCTGGCCCCGCCTCTTCACTGGTTGCTACTAGGTCGCTCTTCCTGCTCCCTGAGCTTTATAATACCTCTTCTTAAAGCTATGTATGGATCTTGCCTCCACTACATCACTTCGCAGACTATTCCACATCCTGTCAACTCGGTGACTGAAGAAATACTTCTTAACATCCCTGTGATTAATATGAGTCTTAAGCTTCCAATTTGACCCCTTGTTGTTGTGTGCCATCTCTGGAATATCCTGTCTTTGTCCACTTTGTCAATTCCTCTCAGTATTTTATATGTCGCAATCATATTCCCCCTACCTCTCCTGTCCTCCAGTTTCGTCAGTTTCCCCTAACCTGTCCTCGGAGTACATGCACCTTAGCTCCGTGTCTAGTCTTGTTGCAATTTCCTTACATGCTTGGCTAGGTGTGGGTTCCAAACTGGTGCTGCATACTCCAATATATGCCTGACGTACACAGTGTACAGGGTCTTGAACGATTCCTTACTGAGATATCGGGATGCTATTCTTAGGTTTGCTAGGCGTCTATATGCTGCAGCAGTTATTTTGTTAATGTGCACCTCAGGAGATGTGCACGGTGTTATACTCACCCCAAGATTCTTTTCCTAGACTGTACACCGTCTGCGGTCTTCTTTGCCCTTCCTAAATCTTCATGACTTTGCACTTGGTGGGGTTGAACTCCAGGAGCCAGTTTCTGGATTATGCCTGCAGCCTGTCCAGATCCCTTTGCAGTTCAGCCTGGTCCTCATCCGATTGAATTCTTCTCACCAACTTCAATTCATCTGCAAACAGGGACACTTCTAAGTCGAACGCTTCCATCATGCCATTCACATACACCAGAAATAGCGCGGGTCCCAAGACTGACCCCTGTGGAAACCCGCTCGTCACTCTGACACCTCGTCACGTACCATAACTCGCTGAAGTCATCCCGACAGGAATTCCCTGATCCATTGCAGTGCCTTCCCTGTTATACTTGCCTGGCCTTCCAGCTTGTGCACTAATCTCTTGTGTGGAACTGTGTGAAAATCCTTGTTACAGTCAAAGAAAATGCAATCTACCCACTCCTCACTTTCTCTCTTGTCTTATTGCTGTTACCCTGTCATAGAACTCCAGAAAGTTTGTGAGACAGGATTTCCTGTCCCTGAAACCGTGCTGGCTGTTGTTGATAACCTCATTCTTTTCAAGGTGCTCCACCACTCTTCTCCATGACTTTGCACATTATACATGTTAGTGACACTGGTCTGTAGTTTAATGCTGTCTTCCATACCTCAGATAGTCGCTCGTTTCGGTAGATGTGTTGAAGATTGTTGTTGGTGGCACACATAGTGCCTCTACTCCCTCTCTCAGGACCCATGGAGAGATGTTATTCTGCATCATCGCCTTTGAGGTATCTAGCTCACTTAGCAGCCTCCTCACTTCTTCCTCGGTTGTATGTATTATGTATAACACTTGATGGTGTTCCCCACCTCTCCATCTTTCTGGAGTCCCTTCTGTCTTCTCTGTGAACATTTCTTTGAATCTCATGTTCAGCTCCTTACATACTTCTCGGTCGTTTCTTGTGATCTACACTCCTTCCTTCCTCAGCCTGATTACCTGGTCCTTGACTGTTGTTTTCCTCCTGATGTGGTTGCACAAAAGCTTGGGTCACATTTGGCTTTTGCTGCTATGTCATTTTCGTATTATCGTTGGGCCTCCCATCTTACCTGTCCATGTTCATTTCTGGTTCTATGACTGCTCTCCTTATTATCCTGAATCCTTTGCCTTCTATACTTCTTCCAATCTCTAGCTCACTTGGTTTTGGCCTCACTACACCTTTGAGTGAACCAAGGACTCATCCTGGCTTTCTTGTTATTTGTTACACTTGGGAACAAACTTCTCCTCAGCTTCATTGCATATTGTTGTCATATATTCCATCATCTCATTTACTAACTTCCCTGTTAGTGTTCTGTCCAACTGAACCTCATGCAGGAAATTCTTCATGCCTCTGTAGTCCCCTCTCTTGTAGTCTGGTTTCTTTCGACCTACCCTTCCTGCTTCCCTCTCCACTTGTAACACTACTATACCTTCTAAGCTCAGAACCACGTGGTCATAGGCCCAGAGGGGTCTTTCATATGTGATATCCTCAATATCTACACTACTCAAGGTAAATACTAGGTCCAGTCTTGCTGGTTCATCTCATAGTGTTCCTTATGCATTGGTACATGAGGTTTTCCAGTACCTCCTCCACCATCTTAGCCCTCCCTGTTTGTGGGCCCCCATGTATGTGTGTGTAATTAGTTAATTCATCTAATTGTAGTTGTAGGGGTCGAGACTCAGCTCCTGGCCCTGCCTCTTCACTGATCACTACTTGGTTCTTTCTCTCCCTGCTCCATAAGCTTTATCATACCTCATCTTAAAGATATGAATGGCTCCTGCCTTACTACATCACTTGGTAGACTTTTCCATTTCCTAACAACTCTATGACTGAAGAAATACTTCCTGACATCCCTTTGACTCATCTGAGTCTTCAATTACAATTGTGACCCCTTGTTTCTGTGTCCCCTCTCTGGATCATCCTGTCTCTGTCCACCTTATCTATTCCAAGCAATATTTTGTTTGTCGTTATCATGTCCCCCTAACCCTCCTGTCCTCCAGTGTCGTTAGACCGATTTCCCTTAACCTTTCTTCACTGGACATTCCCCTTACCTCTGGAACTAGCCATGCTGCCAACTTTTGCACTTTCTCTAATTTCTTGACGTGCTTGACTAGGTGTGGCTTCCAAACTGGTGTTGCATACTCCAGTATGGGCCTGACATACACGGTGTACAGCGTCTTGAATGATTCCTTACTAAGGTATCGGAATGCTTTTCTCAGGTTTGCCAGGCGCCCATATGCTGCAGCAGTTATCTGCTTGATGTATGCTTCCGGAGACATGCTCAGTGTTATACTCACCCCTGTGTTATACTTCCTCCATCATGTCATTCACATATACGAAGAACAGCACTGGTTCTACGACCTGTACCCTGTGGGATTCCGTTCATCACAGGCGCCCACTGTGAGACCTCATCACATACCATGACTCGTTGTTGCCTCCCTGTCAGGTATTCTCTGATCCATTGCAGCGCCCTTCCTGTTATATGTGCCTGATCCTCTAGTTTCCACACTAATCACTTATGAAGAACTGTGTCGAAGGCCTTCTTTCAGTCCATGAAAATGCAAACAACTCACCCCTCTTTCTCGTGTCTTACTTTTGTTACTTCATCATAAAACTCAAGAACGTTTGTGACAGGATTTGCCTTCCATGAATCCATACTAGTTGTCGTTTATAATCTTGTTCCGGTCCAGGTGCTCTACCACTCTCCTCCTGATAATCTTCTCTATGACTTTGCATACTATACACGCAAGTGGCACTGGTCTATAGTTTAGTGCCTCGTTTCTGTTTCTGTTCTTAAATCTGGGGACTACATTTGCCGTATTCCATATCTCAGGTAGTTGCCCAATTTTAAGGGATGTGTTGAAGATTGTGGTTAGTTTCACACGCAGCATCTCTGCTCCTTCTCTAAGGACCCACGGGGAGATGTTGTCCAGTCCCATCGCCTTTGAGGTATCAAGGTCGTTGAGCAGCTTCTTCACTTCCTGCTCGGTTGTGTCAATGTCATCCAACACTTGTTGGTATTGTCTTTGTTGGTGTCCCCCTCAGTGCTATCTTCCCAGAGTCCTTCCTATCTCCACTGTAAATACTTCCTTAAATCTTGTGTTGAGCTCCTCGCATACCTCTTGATCGTTTCTTGTGAGTTTCCCACATTCTTTCCTCAGCCTGATCACCTGGTCTTTGACTGCAGTCTTCCTCCAAATGTGACTATACAGCAGTTTCTGGTTAGAGTTGACTTTCGATGCTATGTTGTTTTCGTACTATCGCTGGGTCTCCCTCCTTTTCTATGCATACTCATTCCTGGTTCTTCGACTAATCTCCTTATTTTCCTAGGTCCTTTGCCTTCTGTACTTTTTGTATTCTCTAGTGTACTTAGTTTTTGCCTCCCTACACCTTCGGGTAAATCAAGGGCTCATTCTGGTCTTCCCATTGTTTCTGTTGCCCTTGGGAACAAACCTTTCCTCTGCCTAATTGCATTTTGTTGTTACATATTCCATCATTTCGTTTACTGTCTTTCCAATCAATTCTCTGTCCCACTGAACCTCCTGCAGGAAGTTCCTCATACCTGTGTAGTCCCCCTGTTTATATTTTGGCTTTCCTATTTCTACTCCAGTTACCTTCTCCACTCGTAGCTCTACTTTGTATTCAAAGCTCAAAACCACTTGATCACTAGCTCCAAGGGGCCTCTCGTATGTGATGTCTTCAACGTCTGAACTGCTCAGGGTGAACACGAGGTCCAGTCTTACTTGTTCATCCTCCCCCCTCTCTCTCTGTTGATGCATGAGGTTTTCCAGTACCATGTCCATCATCTTGGCTCTCCATGTTTTGGGACCCCCTTGTGGCCCTAGGCTTTCCTAAGCGATCTCCCTGTGGTTGAAATCGACCATAACCAGTAATTTTGCTCTGCTCGAGTGAGTTCTTCTTACTACCTCAGTTAGTGTGTCCACCTTGCTCCGTTTCTCTCTTCACATTCCTCTCTCGGCCTCCTGCAGTTCTGTGGTGGGTTATACATCACTGCGATGACTACCTTATGTTCCCCAAACTGAACTGTACCTACTGTGTAATCCCTTTCTCTAATCTTGTCCATGCCTTCCATTTCCTCAAATACCCAACGATTTTTAATGAGCAGTGCAACACCTCTTCCCCCTCTGCTCCTTCTATCTTTCCTCAGGATCTGATATCCCGATGGGAAGATTGTGTCTGTTATTGTTTCAGTGAGTTTCGTTTCTGTGACTGCTATGATGTCTGGGGACTTCTCATTGATTCTTTCATGCCACTCCTCATATTTATTCGTTATTCCACCCTTATTCGTGTACCAAACCTTCAACTTCTTTTCTAAAACTCTGGTCCTGGGATAATATTTAGGCTGGGGTAGCAGGGGTCCTGACTGGGGCCTATGAAGGGTTTCGGTGGGGGTGGGGTTTGTGATAAGGGGAGTGGGGGCAGAGTGCCCACAAGGGGATGCTGTAGGGATGGGGTTTGTGGTAAGGGTGGTGGGGTCAGAGGGAACAGTGTTTGGGTTTTGGCTTAGATTGTTTACCTGCTTTGGGGTTTACATGGTTGGATTCCTTCTTTGGGTGTTTCTGTAGGAGGGTGTGTTTGCTCTTCTGCCTGGGTCTGGGTTCTTGTTCTCGTCTTCGTCTCTGCCTCTCGCTCCCTCTTTCATCTGTGTACCTTCTGTTTCAGAATCATCCTTTTCTCTTGTGTTCTGTCTCGATCGAGGTACACTCTCTGGTACTCTGGTTTGTCCCTCAGTTGTGCTTTCTCCTGCAGGATCCTGGTTCGAGCTGATTCTGCCCTGAAGATTACTTTTATAGGCCGTTTTCTTCCACTTGCAAGCCACTCAATTCTCCAAAGATTTGTCACCTGGGTCATGCTGTCCTCACTTATTCCTTTCATGATACCTTCAATCGCTTTTTTCTCCTCCTGTTTTCTTTCATCATAGGTATCCCCTTCGACTTCCTGGTGCCAATAGACGAAAACTGACCCCTCTCTCTTTCGTCCTCCCACTGTATCTCCCTTTACATCCTCTGAGGTGCTTTAGTTTCTTCCATTAAAGCGTTCCTGCCTTCAAACCCTCCCCTAGCTGAAGCCCTTACGTTCAGTGGGCTGTTTTTCCTGATCAGCTGTTCCTGGCCACTGCATTTGTCTTTAAGAGTGTTTGCATATGGCATAGCTCCTTCGTTGTCTTCAGACCTCTCATTTGTTCTTAGTGTGCTCCTTGTCTTTTCCTGTGCCCCACGTGGATCTGATAGGACATTCGCATACCGTACAGCTCGATTGCTCTCTACAGTCCCCTTGTCTGTGACTGACATAGAAGTTCCTGATGTCATTTCTGTACTGTCTTTTTCCTCATTATGCTGTTTCCAGTTTTTTGGTTCCTCTTCTAAGCACTGTATTTTAGCTTCTGTGTGTGCAAATAAAAAAAAAAAGGCACAGTACCGTTACTGGACGATACACAAATAACCCGCATCGTTGATGTTAGCTCCTCTCTTCTATGTGCGGGTTATTTGTGTTCTGTACTCACCTATTTGTACTCACATATTTGTGGTTGCAGGAGTGGAGTATTAGCTCCTGACCCCACCTCTTCACGGGTAGCTACTGTGTCCTCTCTCTCCCTGCTCCATGAGCTTTATCAAACCACGTCTTAAAACTATGTATGGTTCCCGCCTCCACTACGTCACTTTCTAGGCTATTCCACTGCCTGACAACTCTATGAGTGATGAAATACTTCCTAACATCCCTTCGACTCATTTGAGTCTTCAACTTCCAATTGTGAACTCTTGTTTCTGTGTCCCCTCCCTGGAACATCCTGTCTCTGGCCACCTTGTCTATTCTGCATAGCATTTTATATGTCGTTATTATGTCTCCCATGACCCTCCTGTCCTCTAGAGTCGTCAGGCCGATTTCCCTTAACCTTTCTTCATAGGACTTTCCCCTTAGCTCTGGAACTAACTTAGTCGCAAACCTTTGCACTTTCTCTAATTTCTTCACGTGCTTGATCAAGTGCGGGTTCCAAACAGGTGCTGCATACTCCAGTATGGGCCTGACGTACATAGTGTGTGTGTGTGTGTGTTTGTGTGTGTGTGTGTGTGTGTGTGTGTGTGTGTGTGTGTGTGTGTGTGTGTGTGTGTGTGTGTGTGTGTGTTTGTACGTACCTATTTGTGGTTGCAGGGGTTGATTCATAACTCCTGGTTCTGCCTCTTCACTGATTGCTACTAGGTCCTCTCCCTGCTCCACGAGCTTTATCAAACCTCGTCTTAAAACTATGTATTGTTCCTGCCACCACTACATCACTTGCTAGGCAATTTCATTTCATGACTACTCTATTTCTGAAGAAGTGCTGCCTAGCATCCCTGTGACTAGTCTGAGTCTTCAGATTCCAATTGTGACCTCTTGTTTCTGTGTCCCCTCTCTGGAACATCCTGTCTCTATCCATCTTATCTATTCCAAGCAGTATTTTGTACGACGTCATCATGTCTCCCTTGACCCTCCTGTCCTCCAGTGTCGTCAGACCAATTTCCCTCAACCTTTCTTCATAGGACATTTCCCTGAGCTCCGGAACTAGCCATGTTGCAAACCTTTGTACTTTCTCTAATTTCTTGATGTGCTTGACCAGGTGTGGGTTCCAAACTGGTGCTGCATACTCCAGTATGGGCCTGACGTACACAGTGTACAGTGCCTTAAACGATTCCTTACTAAGGTATCGGAACGCTATTCTCAGGTTTGCCAGGCGCCCATGTACTGCAGCAGTTATCCGGAGACGTGCTCGGTGTTATGGTCACCCCCAGATTTTTCTCCTTGAACGAGGATTGCAGTCTTTGACCACCTAGCCTATACTCTGTCTGCGGAATTCTTTGCCCTTCTCCGATCTTCATGACTTTGCATTTGGTAGGGTTGAATTTGAGAAGCCAGTTGCTGGACCAAGTGTCCAGCCTGTCCAGGTCTCTTTGAAGTCCTGCCTGATCCTCATCTGATTTAATTCTCCTCATTAACTTCACATCATCTGCGAACATGGACTCCTCTGAGTCTATCCCTTCCATCATGTCATTCACATATACCAAAAATAGCACTGGTCCTAGGACCGACCCCTGTGGGACCCCGCTCGTCACAAGTGCCCACTGTGATACTTCATCACATACCATTACTCGTTGTTGCCTCCCTGTCAGGTATTCTCTGATCCACTGCTGTGCCCCTCCTGTTATACTCGCCTGATCTTCTAGTTTCTGCACTAATCTCTTGTGAGGAACTGTATCGAAGGCCTTCTTGCAATCCAAGAAAATGCAATCAACCCACCCCTCTCTCTTGTGTCTTACTTCTGTAACTTTGTCATAAAACTCCAGAGGGTTTGAGACACAGGATTTGCCTTCCATGAATCCGTGCTGGTAGTCGTTAAAGATCTTGTTCCGTTCCAGGTGCTGTGTGTGTGTACTAACCTAGTTGTACTCACCTAGTTGAGGTTGCAGGGGTCGAGTCCGGGCTCCTGGCCCCCGCCTCTTCACTGATCGCTACTTGGTCACTCTCCCAGAACCGTGAGCTTTATCATACCTCTGCTTAAAGCTACGTATGGATCCTGCCTCCACTACATCGCTTCCCAAACTATTCCAGTTACTACTCTGTGGCTGAAGAAATACTTCCTAACATCCCTGTGATTCATCTGTGTCTTCAACTTCCAACTGTGTCTCCTTGTTACTGTGTCCAATCTCTGGAACATCCTGTCTTTGTCCACCTTGTCAATTCCTCTCAGTATTTTGTATGTCGTTATCATGTCCCCCCTATCTCTCCTGTCCTCCAGTGTTGTCAGGTTGATTTCCCTTAACCTCTCCTCGTAGGACATACCTCTTAGCTCTGGGACTAGTCTTGTTACAAACCTTTGCACTTTCTCTAGTTTCTTTACGTGCTTGGCTAGGTGTGGGTTCCAAACTGGTGCCGCATACTCCAATATGGGCCTAACGTACATGGTGTACAGGGTCCTGAACGATTCCTTAAGATGTCGGAATGCTGTTCTGAGGTTTGCTAGGCGCCCATATGCTGCAGCCGTTATTTACTTGATATGCGCTTCAGAAGATGTGCCTCGTGTTATACTCACCCCAAGATCTTTGTCTTTGAGTGAGGTTTGTAGTCTCTGGCCCCCTAGACTGTACTCCATCTGCAGTCTTCTTTGCCCTTCCCCAGTCTTCATGACTTTGCACTTGGTGGGATTGAACACCAGGCGCCAATTGCTGGACCAGGTCTGCAGCCTGTCCGGATCCCTTTGTAGTTCGGCCTGGTCTTCGATCGAATGAATTCTTCTCATCAACTTCACGTCATCTGCAAACAGGGACACCTCGGAGTTTATTCCTTCCGTCATGTTGTTCACAAATACCAGAAACAGCACTGGTCCTAGGACTGACCCCTGTGGGACCCCGCTGGTCACAGGTGCCCACTCTGACACCTCACCACGTACCATGACTCGCTGCTGTCTTTCTGACAAGTATTCCCTGATCCATTGTAGTGCCTTCCTTGTTATCCCTGCTTGGTCCTCCAGTTATTGCACTAATCTCTTGTGTGAAACTGTGTCAAACGCCATCTTACAGTCCACCCACCCCTCTCTCTCTTGTCTTACTACTGTCACCATGCCATAGAACTCCAGTAGGTTTGTGACACAGGATTTCCCATCCCTGAAACCATGTTGGCTGATGTTGATGAGATCATTCCTTTCTAGGTGTTCCACCATTCTTCTCCTGATAATCTTCTCCATGATTTTGCATACTATACATGTCAGTGACACTGGTCTGCTGTCTTCCATGCCTCCGGCAATCTCCCTGTATCGATAGATGTATTGAATATTGTTGTTAGGGGTACACATAGCGCCTCTGCTCCCTCTCTCAAGACCCATGGGGAGATGTTATCTGGCCCCATTGCCTTTGAGGTATCTAGCTCACTCAGAAGCCTCTTCACTTCTTCCTCGGTTGTGTGTACTGTGTCCAGCACTTGGTGGTGTGCCCCACCTCTCCATCTTTCTGGAGCCCCTTCTGTCTCCTCTGTGAACACTTCTTTGAATCTCTTGTTGAGTTCCTCACATACTTCACGGTCATTACTTGTTGTCTCTCCTCCTTCCTTCCTTAGCCTGATTACCTGGTCCTTGACTGTTGTTTTCCTCCTGATGTGGCTGTATAACAGTTTTGGGTCAGATTTGGCTTTCGCTGCTATGTCGTTTTCATATTGTCGTTGGGCCTCCCTTCTTATCTGTGAATATTCATTTCTGGCTCTATGACTGCTCTCCTTATTCTCATGGGTCCTTTGCCTTCTATATTTCTTCCATTCCCTAGCACACTTGGTTTTTGACTCCCCACACATTTGGGTGAACCATGGGCTCATCCTGGCTTTTTCATTATTCCTGTTACCCTTGGGTACAAACCTCTCCTCAGCCTCCTTGCATATTGTTGCTACATATTCCATCATCTCATTAACTGGCTCCCTTGCCAGTTCTCTGTCCCACTGAACCACGTTCAGGAAGTTCCTCATTACCGAGTAGTCCCCTTTCTTGTAGTTTGGCTTCATTCGTTCTGGGCTTCCTGCTTCCACCTCCCCTTGTAGCCCTACTGTGTATTCGAAGCTTAAAACCACATGATCGCTGGCCCCAAGGGGTCTTTCATATGTGATGTCCTTGATATCTGCACTACTCAAGGTGAATACTAAGTCCAGTCTTGCTGGTTCATCCTCTACACTCTTTCTTGTAGTGTCCCTTACGTGTTGGCACATGAAGTTTTCCAGTACCACCTCCATCATCTTAGCCCTCCATGTATCTTGGCCCCCATGTGGCTCCAAGTTCTCCCAATCGATCTCCTTGTGTTTAAAGTCACCCATGATCAGGAGCTTTGCCCTGCATGCATGAACTATTCTGACCACTGCAGCCAGTGTGTCAACCATCGCTCTATTGCCCTCGTCGTACTCTTGCCTTGGCCTCCTGCTGTTCTGTGGTGGGTTATACATCATTGCAATTACCACCTTGGGACCTCCAGAGTGAAGCATTCCCACTATGTAATCACTTTCTTCTCAGCTGTCTCCTCTCTCCAGCTCATCAAAATTCTATCAGTTTTTGATCAGCAGTGCCACTCCTCCACCCCCCATTCCCTGTCTTTCCTCAGGATCTGGTATCCCGTTTGAAAGATGGCATCTGTTATCATACCTGTAAGCTTGGTTTCTGTGAGAGCTATGATGTCCGGTGATGCCTCTTTGACTCTTTTGTGCCCCTCCTCCCACTTATTTGTTATTCCATCAGCGTTTGTGTACCATACCTTCAGTTTCCTTTCCAACACTGTGCTTTGGGGGGCCTGTGAGGGTGGGAGACCTGGTAGCATACTGTGGGATTCTATAGCTCGGTGTTGGGTGGAAGCTGTGGGTATGGATTGTAGTGTGTGTTGGGGTGGTGTGATAAGTTGTAGGGTTCTGAGGATAGTTGTGTGTGTGCTTGCCCTTGCTGCTCTGTTCTGCTCTGACTGACCTCTGCTGGTTCCATCCTTGTCTCCTTTCCTAGCTCCTTTCGCTTTTTTGTCCTCTCCCTCAGCTGCTGTCTTTCTGTTTGTGTTCTGTCTCTGTCTAGCAACACCCTCTTGTACTCTTCCAAATATTTCAACCGTGGTTTCTCTTGGAGGATCCTGTTCCCCACTGTTTCCGTCCTGAGAATCAGCTTGATTGGTCGGTTTCTCCCCTTCGCGTACCCCCTATTCTCTGAAAATTTACAATCTCGTCCATTTCTTCTTCACTTGTTTCCGTGATGATTTTCTCAATCTCCTTTCTTTCTTCCTGCCGCCTTTCAGTGTGTCCTTTCCTCTCTCTCCTGAAGCCCATGGGTAAACACTGATTTTGCCTTTTCCTCCTCCCATTGTCTCACCCTCTGTGACTCTGGATTCTGTCTGTATGTGGTCATTTTCTACCTTGACTTTTCCAGTGGCTCTTGGTAGCATGGTTGTGCCTCAGCATTCGACCTATCACCCTCTCCATCTGCACCCAGCTGTTCTTCCCTTTCACTCCTTGGCCCTTCTTGGCAGGCTGATATGACCTTAGCATAACTCATATCTCCTTCCTTCCTGTTCGGTCTCTCAGCTTCATATGCTGTGTCTTCTCTGGTCATAGCCCCTGTAACTCACTTCAGCCTATTTATCTCAACTTCTAGGACCCTTATCCTGGCCACTGCAGTTTCGACTTGTGCCTCCCAATTCTTTGTCTCCTTTTCCAACCTCTTTTCCAATTTCACAAAGAGCTCTTTCTCCATTTTTTCAGAAAGCTCTCCTAATTTTCTCTCCCACTCTTGTTCCATCCTTTTCCTCTGCTCCCCCACCCACTCCTCTCTACCAGAACCATTCTCATCTGATCCCTGGTTCCTGCGAGTCCCCACCATTTTTTTGTGAGAGAGAGAGAGAGAGAGAGAGAGAGAGAGAGAGAGAGAGAGAGAGAGAGAGAGAGAGAGAGAGAGAGAGAGAGAGAGGGAGGGAGAGAGAGAGAGAGAGAAGGGAAAGGTAGAAGGAGAGAGAGAGGCACAGAGTGAGAAGGGTAAGGTGGAGAGAGAGAGTGAGAAAGGAGAGGGGAAAAGAGAGAGAAGGGAAGGGAAGGAGAGGCGGAGAGTGAGAAGGAAAAATGGGGAAGAGAGAGTGAGAGAGAGAGAGTGAGAGAGAGAGAGTGAGAGAGAGTGAGAGAGAAGGGAAGGGTAGGAGAGGGGGAGAGTGAGAATGGAAAATGGGGAAGAGAGAGAGAGAGAGAGAGAGAGAGAGAGAGAGAGAGAGAGAGAGAGAGAGAGAGAGAGAGATAGAGAGAGAGAAGGGAAAGGTAGAAAGAGAGAGAGAGGGAAAAAAAGGGAGAGAGAGAGCCAGCCCTTCGCTGTGAGCTCGCCACCACCGATTGGAATGCTCTTCTCCAAGGGGATGTTGACAACCAAGTGAAAGCCTTCACTGGATACATCCTTAATCTGCAACAAGAACACATTCCTCACCGGCAATATGTGACGAAGCCTACAGATCAGCCTTGGTTTGGCTTTCGTTCTAGAGAGGCTGCTACTGCTAAGTACAAAGCATGGCGAAGGTATAAGAGACATCCTACCACCTATAACAGGAACTTGCACAGGCAAGCCTATAGGCATATGGGTGACGTTCAAAAGTGGGCCGTTGCTAAATGGGAGGTGGATACTAAAAGAAAGCTAGCATCAGGTAGGGTGGGCTCCAAAACCTGGTGGTCCCTGGTCAAGGACAGACAAGGTTATCTGCCTGATGAACTCAATCCACCTCTCAATCGACAGGATGGGACCACCTCTACTAGTAGTCAAGAGAAGGCAGACCTCTTTGCTGAACATTTTGCTACCAAAATGCAATTCCTGATCCAGCAAGGGACCCTCCTTGGCTAGCTGCAAGAACTGTGTCAAAACTGTCAGTGGTGACAATAAGGCAGGAGGAGGTGCATTTCTTTCTTAAATCGCTTGACCAAGAAAAGGCTGTGGGCCCAGACAAGTTGAGCCCAAGATTGCTGAGAAGATGTGCAGACCAGCTAGCAGCACCTCTAACTCGCACCTTTCAGCACTGCCTAGTACAGTGTAAATGGCCCTCTCTATGGAAAGAGGCAAATGTAGTCCCTGTTCACAAAAAGAAGAGTAGAGCAGAAATCAGCAATTACAGACCAGTGTCACTCCTGTCAATCACTGGTAAGATCCTTGAGACAATAATCTCAAGACAAATGACAGTTTTTTGACTACCACTCACTACTTTGTGATCGTCAATATGGCTTCAGGAAAGGTTACTCTGCTGCTGATCTGTTGTTAAACCTCTCCACTAAGTGGCACCAGTCACTGGATGAATCCAAAGTCAGCTGTGTGATAGCACTGGACATTGCTGGCGCTTTCGACCGGGTGTGGCACCAGGGCCTCTTAGCAAAACTTCAAGCACTGGGAATTGCAGGCTCTACGCTATGTCTTCTCAGTGATTACCTTCATCGTAGATCTCTAAGTGTAGTTCTCAATGGAACGGAATCAGCAAGACATCCTATTGGGGCAAGTGATCCACAAGGAAGCGTGCTGGGACCATTGTTATGGAATGTCTACTTCAACGACCTTCTTCACTTCATCCCAGAATCACATGCATATGCAGACGACTGTACACTGATATTCACTTATCCAAGAGAAGAAATGCCAGCTGCTCTAAGCTACATCAATCACCAGGTAAGAGCTATATCAGCTTGGAGAAATAGATGGCAAGTAACATTTGCACCTGAGAAAATGCAAATGATGATCGTCTCTAGGCACCATGATGGTAATGCTGGTGCAGTAGTAAGGATGAATGGGAGGGTGTTGGCACCTAGAGAAGAAGTTGATATCCTTGGGGTGAAATTTGACTCCAAACTAACCATGAAGAACCATGTTGAAAATCTTGCAAATAAGGCAGCCCGGAAGCTTGCAGCACTTCGCCGTGTCTCGCATCTACTTGACAGTAGGGGGTGCAAGATTCTGTACAAGGCACAAGTACGCTCACACCTTGAGTATGCTCCACTTTCTTGGTTTGCCTCCACCCCCCCCTCGTCTGCGACTGCTTGACAGAGTAGAGAACAGAGCAAGACGTCTCATCTCTCGCCTGGTCCCATCCTGGATAGATCTGTCATTTCAGCAGAGCCTTCAACATAGGAGGGATGTGGGTGGCCTTACTGTTGTGTACAAGGCCAATATTGTCAAAGTACCACACTTGGATCCATTCCAAGAACAGCGTGAAACAAGCTTTTATGCCACAAGATGGGCAGAAAGCAGCAACTTCACTCTGGCTGTACCCTTCTCCAGAACATCACTCCATCTGAGATCATATATACCCAGGAGGACTCGAGTATGGAACACATTCGTACAGCATAATGATGTCAATGAGATAAAGTCAGTTGATCAAATGAAAATGCTGGCCCACAGATTGCTCCAATTTCATCCTGTTCCCTACTTGTATGTCTCATAACAATAAAAATGCTTTCAAATGAGCTCATTTAGGTAACAACTCTTAGCTTACCAATAAAGTTAGGAATCCTTAACCTGTAAATAGCTTGTCAATAAAGCTAGGAATCCTTAACCTTGTCAAACCCTGTGTATAAAAAAAAAGAGGGTGAGAGAGAGAAAAGAAAGGTAGAAGGAGAGAGGGGGAGAGTGGGAAGGGAAAAGGGAGAAGAGAGAGAGAGTGAGAGAGAGAGATAGAGAGAGAGAGGGCAAAGAGAGGGAGAGAGAGAGAGAGATAGAGAGAGAGAGAGAGAGAGAGAGAGAGAGTGAGAGAGAGTGAGAGAGAAAGAGAGAGATAGAGAGAGAGAGAGAGAGAGAGAGGGGGAAGAGAGAGGGGGAGAGAGGGGGAGAAGAGGGACAGAGAGGGGAGATGGAAGAGAGAGAGAGGAGAGAGAGGATAGGGGGAGAGGGGAGGAGGGGAGAGAGATGGGAAAAGGGAGAGGGGAGAGATAATGAGAGGGGAGAGATGTTAGAGGGGGAGAGATGTTAGAGGGGGGAGATGGGAGAGGGGGGGAGATGGGATAGGGGAGAGAGAGAGAGATAGGTAGAGAGTGATAGATAGAGAGAGATAGGTAGAGAGAGAGAGAGATAGGAAAAGAGTGAGATAGGTAGAGAGAGATAGGTAGAGACATAGGTAGAGAGGGAGACAGGTAGTGAGAGAGAGAGAGAGAGAGAAATAGTGAGGTTTAGATGGTCAGTTCACAGGAAGGTGTGAAATCCTGTGTGTATGTGTGTGTGTTTGTGTGTGTATGTATGTGTGTGTGTGTGCCCCCACTTCTAAGTATTCATACTGCTAATAAATACCGGTAAATACCAGTAATTCTAAAGCTTACTAATACTTCTAACACTTATCGATTCTACTTATAAAATACAGAAAGTAGCTAGGTTGTAAAATTTAGCTTGTCTCAGCTTAAAGTGTCTGACATTACCCCTCACTACTGCTTTACTCCTTGCACTCTCGTCTATGCTGTTTCTACTCTAATTCTGGTAATAGCTTGCAGGAGTGAGTGACCAGTATCTAACAGTGATGCAAGACCAGAACTCAGAACCCTTCAACAGGTGAGCAATACTTGCGCTGGCAGGGGTGTGATGACAAGTTGCCAGATGCTGATGACGTAGTGTGTGTGTGTGCGCGCATGTGTGTGTGTGTGTGTGTGTGTGTGTGTGTGTGTGTGTGTGTGTGTGTGTGTGTGCGTGTGTGTGTGTGTGTGTGTGTGTGTGTGTGTGTGTGTGTGTGTGTGTGTGTGTACTCACCTAGTTGTACTCACCTAGTTGAGGTTGCGGGGGTCGAGTCCTAGCTCCTGACCCCGCCTCTTCACTGGTCGCTATTAGGTCACTCTCCCTGAACTGTGAGCTTTATCATACCTCTGCTAAAAGCTATGTATGGATCCTGCCTCCACTACATCGCTTCCCAAACTATTCCACTTCGTGACTACTCTGTGGCTGAAGAAATTCTTCCTAACATCCCTGTGATTCATCTGTGTCTTCAACTTCCAACTGTGTCCCCTTGTTACTGTGTCCAATCTCTGGAACATCCTGTCTTTGTCCACCTTCTCAATTCCTCTCAGTATTTTGTATGTCGTTATCATGTCCCCCCTATCTCTCCTGTTCCCCATTGTCGTCAGGTTGATTTCCCTTAACCTCTCCTCGTAGGACATACCTCTTAGCTCTGGGACTAGTCTTGTTGCAAACCTTTGCACTTTCTCTAGCTTCTTTACGTGCTTGGCTAGGTGTGGGCTCCAAACTGGTGCCGCATACTCCAATATGGGCCTAACGTACACGGTGTACAGGATACTGAACGATTCCTTATTAAGATGTTGTGAGGGAAAAGTTCAATAGATAGGAGAAGCGATATAGTAACAATAGTTCATTGCCGGCTACTTGTTAAGGTAGGGTAAGTCCAGCTCCCGCTATTCCTCCCCCCCTTTTTCCCCGAAAGTGATAGTTTGCTTGCCGGCAACTTGTTAAGGTAAAGTAAGTCTAGCTCCCGCTATTCCTGCCTTTTTTTCCCCCCACCCCGAAAGTGATAGTTTGATTTCCGGCTGCTTGTTAAGGTAGGGTCAGTCTAGCTCCCGCTATCCCTTCCCTTCCTTCTTCTCCCCCCCCCCCGAAAGGTGACGTGTGGGGCTCCGGTCCAAACAGTAATCACTAGACTCACAGCTCCCAGCACTACTGTAAGTACATGCCTGCCTTGTATTCTAGTGGATTTATTGGTTGAAAGCTTCATTTTTGACCAATAATAAACTTAGTCCTTTCAGTCTTGCTCTAGGTTGACTGTTGTAATGATCACCACGTCTTTTAGGTATTGTACTTATCATGGAGAGTGATTTCTTAAGCAGTGGGTAACCTGTCTATCTTTCCAGCTTGGATGACAGAGAGGGTCACCTGCCAATCAATGAGTAGAATTGAAGGAGATGGACTAACATTCAGAGACATCCCAAATTTTGATCCACTTACCTGTTTGTGTATGCAAGTAGCAGGATATAACCCCTCATCATTGCAGTGGAGAAAACCTGCTTTCCTGTCATCTGGAAGGATTATTGAAAGCTAGAAAATCTGTGAAGAACGAGCCGGCGGGTTGTCATCAACACCTGCGACCCCCCCCCTCCCATCACCGGCAACGGCTACGATTTCAACAACACGCAGTGTCACCAACACCAGATACCCAAGTTTTATTTATATCTATTAGCGTTGAATTCAGATATCATTTATATTTTTCATTTTTCATTTTCTTTAATGTAGGATTAATATTTCATATTTAAGTGTTTTATATTTTATATTTTCTAAATAATAAATTGTTTATGTTTGTCAGTTTTTGTTCTTTTTCTATTTATTAATTTTCCTGAGGAGGAGCCAGCCTTGGTAATACTGTCTGAAGTTGTTACAGGGCCGAGTAAGCCTTCACAAGTGGCGACCTCGCCAGGATCAACTCGACTGAATCAAGATTCAACTCCATCTCGAATCTACCATTGGAACTTCAACGCCGCATACCACAGACGGTTACCACCAGCCATGAGTAATCATTCTCTATGGTAGGACTACAGTACAGGTATTTAAAAGATTTGGTGATTGTTATAGTCTCAATTTATTGTAAGTCAAGTCAGGCAGGATATAATATTAAATTCTGCCACCTTTTTGTTCGAGCTTGAAACACTTTGGAAGATTAGACTCTAGGGACCCGAGATTTTCCAGTGACAATTTGTTTCATTGAGCTCTTTATTATATCAAGGGAACTGTCGTAGGACACTCTTGATTTGTTGGCGAGAAGATTGGATGGTCAAGTGACCCCATTCTACTTACTGTTTGCTTGGAGCCGGCATAGAACCCTTCGTTTTCATTAATATATATTGTTTAATTGAAGGAGAGATCGAGCCCTCTGGTTTATTTTCAGTTTGAGCGGAGCAGGAATTGAACCCTCCATTTTCTTTAATACCTGTTTCATTTCCCCTGATAGTTTAAGTTATTCTTGCAAGTATGGAGGGATACCAGTTTTGGATGAACGCTGGAAGTAAGTTAGGAATAACAGGGAAAAATTTAGAATCTTTCATTAGTGCTAAGATCCAGGAAAGACTTGAAAGAGAGAGAATTGAGAGAGAAGAAAGACAGTTAGAAAGGGAAAGAGAAGAAGAAAAGGAGAGAGAGAGAATCGAAAGAGAAGAGAAAAAGGAGGGAGAGAGAATTGAGAGAGAAATCCAAGAAAGACAGTTAGAAAGAGAGAGAGAAGACAAAAAGGAGCATGATAGACTTGATCGTGAGGAGAGAGCTAGAGTACGTGAAGAACAAGTTAAATTAAGAGAACTTGAGGAAAGAGCAAAGGATAGAGAAGTTGAGAAAAAAGCTAGAGAACGTCAGGAAAAAGCTAGAAAACGAGGAAAAAGCTAGAGAACTTGAGTTAATAGAGAGATAAAAGGATCGTGAGCTCGAAAAAGCTCGCCTTGAATTAGAGAATAAAAAGTTAACTCTTACACAACAACAATTAGAGGAAGGAGTAATTGAACATCATGCAGCTAGTGCACATATTCCAACACCTAATTTACCTCCCTTCACAGAGGGTGAAGACATTACTTCATACATTATCAGGTTTGAAAATACCGCTACCCTCTGTGAATGGCCTGCTGACACCTGGGCTACCAGGTTAGGAATGTTATTTTCTGGTACAGCTTTGAATATCTATGCAACTTTGCCGCAGGATATCATATGTAATTATAACCTACTGAAGAAGGCAATCCTTAAAGCATATCAAAAAACCACAAATTCTTACAGGAAAGATTTCAGGTATGCCACCTTACAGCCTGGCCAGAACTTTCAGCAGTTACAGGTAACACTCTTTTGTTTGTTCGACTTTTGGATAGAGAGTTCAGGAATTGATCGCAGTTATGAATCTCTTAGAGACTTCATGGTTGCTGACCAGTTCCTGACAGCTCTTCCTCACCAGATACGAACATTCATAAGAGAACGTAACCTGATTAAAGCTGAGGAAGTTGCTGAGGCTGCTGACCTGTATGCTGAGGCTCACAATTCCTATAAAGACCTAAAGGGATCGAACCCTAAGGGCAAGGGTTCATCAGACCTTAAGAAATCAAAGCCTCTAGTGGAAAGTAAAGTGACTTCTTTTATTCCTGTTTGTCATTTGTGTGGTGTTAAGGGACATAAACGTCCAGATTGTCCTTCTAAGAAGGTCCAAAAAGTTGGAAGATGTTTTAAAGACTGTAATGACCAAGCACCCTTTTGTTCAGGAATAGTTAATGGACTTAACGTATCTACCATTTTACGAGACACTGGATGCACATGTATAGTCATTTCTGATAAGCTGTTCCCTAATCTTAAAGAAACTCATTCCTCTGCTATACTTTCAGACTACTTGGGCCGTACAGACACTTTTCCTACCATCCGTTGTTACATTAGGTCTAAATGGTTCACAGGTTGGTCTGAAGCCGTACTAGCTCCCATCACTTCTTGCTCCGTACTAATAGGTAATGTAAAAGGTGCCATTCTTCCTTCTGAGGTTGACCTTTCATCACCAAAGGTGGACATAAGCTTTTCAGATCCTCTTCCTGTAGAGTCAGAGAAGTCCCTCGAAAGTTCAGATGAGACAATGTCTCGCGAGATTCATGTGGGATTAAAAACCAGTGATGCTACTCTCGAAAGCGAGGTAGTAGGATCACCGGTTCACTTATTAGATGAAAGTGAAGATATCACCTCCGATACCATAAATGTCTTGACTAGGGCTCAGACCAAAGCCCAGGCTTCTCTTACTGTCCATCCTTTGATTTTCCCTGACTTTAAGCCTTTAGATATATCGAAGGACTCCTTTGTCAATTTACAACGTAATTGCCCTTCTCTTCAGAATTGCCATAATGCCGCTAAACAAAATCAAGTTATCCAAAGGAAAAACTTCTCATATAAATTTGAATATATAAAAGGTATCTTGTACAAGTCAGTATTCAAATTAAATTCAGATGAGATAGACTATTCCATCTTAGTTGTTCCAAGTCAATGTTCTTAAAATGGCTCATGACCTGCCAGTGGCCAGACATTTCTCCCATCGTAAAACCTTAAATAAAATTAGGGAAACCTATTTTTGGCCAAAAATGTCCTCAGATGTCACTATGTATTGTAGATCGTGTAAAGTTTGCCAACTGTCATCCTCCCGAGGTACCAGGCGAGTACCTATGGTGGTTTAGAAAGACACGTAAGCAAACACTATGACATATTTATTAGAAAACGTTTCGGTCCTGGGACCTTGATCACTTCTAACATACAGAGGTAGAAAGGCATTATATATAGGCGGAGAGTGAGGTGTGACGCACGTGACCTGAGGAATGTCATAAGAACATGAGAACATAAGAATGGAGGAACACTGTAGAAGGCCTACTGGCCCATGCGAGGCAGGTCCTTATCAAAACAACCTCTGCCTACGATGAGGACGGGTAGACGTTGAAATCATGTGACTCCTGTGCTGTTGGGTTGGTGGTGCTTAAGTATCATGCATGCCAATGTTTTTGAAATTTTGTAGTTTCCAGTGTTGCGTTCTATAGTGTCGGTGACTGCGATTAGTGAGGCTTCTAGGCACCGTCGGCGTCTGAGGTCTGGTTCGGTGAGAACGAGTTGTGCCTCATTCCAGTTCATCAAATGTCCCGTGGAGTCTCTGTGGAGGACACAGGCGTACCTTACATCGTCTCTGTTAGAGGCATTTCGATGCTCATTCAAGCGGACTGCAAGATCTCTGCCTGTCTCGCCTACATATTTCTTGGGACAGAACCCACAGGGGATAGTGTAGACGCCTGCTGTAGAAGTTAGAGGTGTGGGGCTGCGTTTCGTAGTGAGGTCTTTGATAGATGATGTGTTTATGGTGGAAACGTTGATGTTACTCATAGCAAGTGCCCGGCGAGTATTCGTGGCAACATCACCACATGGGAGTACTATGAACTGCTTAGGGGGCTGTTCCATGGGCGGTTTGTTGAGAATAGCTTGTGCCTTAAGTCTGCAATCTCGGATGAAGAAAGATGGGAACTGAAGACGTGTAAAGGCTTGTGTTATGTAAGTGCATTCTTACACAAATAACCCGCACATAAAAGAGAGAAGCTTACGACGACGTTTCGGTCCGACTTGGACCATTGACAAAGTCACAAAGTGTGACTCTGTCAATGGTCCAAGTCGGACCGAAACGTCGTCGTAAGCTTCTCTCTTTTATGTGCGGGTTATTTGTGTATTGTTCCAGTCACGGTATTGTGCCTTTTTGTTATTTATTTAAGTGCATTCTTCTTCTAGAAAACAAGGGCTGGAGATGCGAAGAGCTCTCAAGAAGAAGCCACTGAGGACTCCTCTCTTAGTGCGGGTGTCTTGGTGTGAATAAAAGTGTATAAGATCGTCCTTGTTGGTAGGTTTTCTATACACTTTGAAGAGAAGTTTGTCACTGTCGGGAGATCTGCACAGTAGAACGTCGAGGAAAGGAAGTTTGCCATCATTTTCGAGTTCAAGTGTAAACTTTATTGATGGTTCAACTGCATTGATCTTGTTGAGAAGGGCCTGGATATTGAGACGTCTCGGATAGAAAACCAATATATCATCAACGTATCTTAGCCAGGTAACGATGTTGGGAATGAGGGTGCTGAATTTCTCTGTCTCCAGGTTTTTCATGAAGAGGTTGGCAAGCACAGCACTGAGCGGGCTGCCCATTGCCATCCCAAAGCACTGTTTGTAACAGTTTTCCTGATACTTGAAGAAGTTGAAATTAACACAAAGTTCCACTAGACTGATGAAGTCTAGAAGAGGTAAAGGGAGGTCGTGGTTTTCAGTGAGCCTCTGTCTCAGAATGTTGATTGCAGCGTCAGTAGGAACGTTGGTGAAGAGGGCTGTGACATCGAAGGAAGCCATGCTTTTGTTTTGGCATTTAGGTTGGAAATTCGGGAGAGAAGGTCACCTGAGTGCTTGAGGTGGGCTTGACTGATGGTGCCCAGAAGCGCTGAAAGGTATTTGGCAAGGTGGCCGGCTAGTCTGTGTGGTGCACTCCCTATGCCCGAAGTGATAGGCCGTAGTGGGATGCCAGGTTTGTGTGTCTTAGGAAGGCCATACAGACGTGCTGGTTTCGGTTGACCTGGTAAAAGTTTAAGTAGTTTTTTGCCTTGTTCTGATTTTCGTAAGATGCTACGAGCCTTTTGAAGAAAAGTCTGGGTACTTTGAAGTAGCACTGATTCTGATACAGGCTGGTATGTGTTGACATCGTTGAGAAGATTTAAAACTTTATTGTTGTAGTCGACAGTGTTGAGTAACACCACACCACCTCCTTTGTCGGCGGTTGTAATGACGATATCATCGTTGTTGGCCAAGTCCCTGAGTGCTTGGATGTATCTTCTGGGAATGACCGGTCTTGAAGGCTCAGTAGCTGCAGCAGTGATAATTCCTTGAACAAAGCCTTTTTGAAACTCGGAGCCTCCAAAAGGTTGGTTCTTGGTTATCATATCCAACAGATTATGTTTTTTGTTGATGCCGGTAGTAAACTTGAGCCCTAGGCTGAGGGCTTCTGTCTCGGTGACGGTTAGTGTATAGGAAGATAAGTTATTTATGATTTCTGGTCGTCCCATTTCACTCCATTTGCTGTGGGAGCACAGGTCTTGTAGTTTTCGTGATAGCTTCAATTTCTGTTGGATGTTGGCAGTGGTAATTTGGCTGAGTATATATTCTGCAGTTCTTCTGTCAGGAGTAGGAAGTGAAGCACGAATCTGAGCAGCACGTAATGAGGTCTCCTTCTGAGCATGTCGCAGTTCATCAGAGCTTTCTCTAAGGTAGGCGTAAACAGCAGGAGAGAAAGGGTATCTAGATGTGGTCAGTTGTCGAGGAGTGGACCGTGGTACCACCATCTCGGCAAGACAGTCTTCTAGGAAGATGTGTCGGTTCCGAAGACTATTAGCTTTGAGTAGGAGAGAAAGGTATTCTCTGTATGCTATGTCCATAGTGTGCTGCAGTGTCAGACAAGATGGTACAAACCTTGGTAATAAATACCGACAAGTTGGTTTAGAAAGACACGTAAGCAAACACTATGACATATTTATTAGAAAACGTTTCGGTCCTGGGACCTTGATCACTTCTAACATACAGAGGTAGAAAGGCATTATATATAGGCTGAGAGTGAGGTGTGACGCACGTGACCTGAGGAATATCATAAGAACATGAGAACATAAGAATGGAGGAACACTGTAGAAGGCCTACTGGCCCATGCGAGGCAGGTCCTTATCAAAACAACCTCTGCCTACGATGAGGACGGGTAGACGTTGAAATCATGTGACTCCTGTGCTGTTGGGTTGGTGGTGCTTAAGTATCATGTATGCCAATGTTTTGATGTTGCCACGAATACTCGCCGGGCACTTGCTATGAGTAACATCAACGTTTCCATCATAAACACATCATCTATCAAAGACCTCACTACGAAACGCAGCCCCACACCTCTAACTTCTACAGCAGGCGTCTACACTATCCCCTGTGGGTTCTGTCCCAAGAAATATGTAGGCCTGTGCCCTCCACAGAGACTCCACGGGACATTTGATGAACTGGAATGAGGCACAACTCGTTCTCACCGAACCAGACCTCAGACACCGACGGTGCCTAGAAGCCTCACTAATCGCAGTCACCGACACTATAGAACGCAACACTGGAAACTACAAAATTTCAAAAACATTGGCATACATGATACTTAAGCACCACCAACCCAACAGCACAGGAGTCATATGATTTCAACGTCTACCCGTCCTCATCGTAGGCAGAGGTTGTTTTGATAAGGACCTGCCTCGCATGGGCCAGTAGGCCTTCTACAGTGTTCCTCCATTCTTATGTTCTCATGTTCTTATGACATTCCTCAGGTCACGTGCGTCACACCTCACTCTCCGCCTATATATAATGCCTTTCTACCTCTGTATGTTAGAAGTGATCAAGGTCCCAGGACCGAAACGTTTTCTAATAAATATGTCATAGTGTTTGCTTACGTGTCTTTCTAAACCAACTTGTCGGTATCTATTACCAAGGTTTATACCAGTACCTATGGTCAAAATGCCAGTCTTTACGGTACCCTTTGAAAGAGTAGCTATTGACGTGGTGACGTGTACTTAGCTCTGTGAAGACCTGTTTGTGTGCTCTCTGTGAATCTGAACCAGGATGCCCTCTCTTGAGCAACTTTACCAGCAGCTGAGAGAAGAGCTCAGAGTTGCTAAGATGGAGATACGACGATTGACGGAGGAGAACAAGAGGATTCGTAGTAGTCCTCCTGTTGTGAGTCCCCAGGTTAAGAGGGGAGCTTGATCAGTGGCCGGGCAACATGGAACCAAGCTGAAGATCAAGAAGACGGTTGGAGAGGCAGAAACAACGAGAAACCAGAAGACTACCGTGGAAACTTCCAACCCATTCTCGGTGCTACCCGACGAATGTGAGTGTTCTACTGGGAATGCCACAACGAGCACCAAAGAAGCATTGGCAGACGTGAGTGAGACATCCCTAGAAACCCCAACGAAGACCATCGAGAACGTCTTGACGAATTCTACAAGTGGTGTAATGCTACCTGGCGAATGTGAGTCGACTACTCGGAGCATCACGACGGACGACGCAAAGGAAGGTAAAAACATTGTTGTTGTTGGGGATAGCCAGATTAGGTACATGGATAGGGCATTCTGCTTGAAGGACAGGAGTAGGAGGCAGAGAGTGTGTTTTCCTGGGGTGGGGATGAAGGATATTGTTAGCCGTCTGGATGACATCATGAGAGGTAATGGGAGCAATCCTATTATCTGTCTCAGTGCTGGAGGCAACGATGTTGGCAGACGTAGGAGTGAGGACCTAATTAGCAGGTATAGGTCAGCAATAGAGATAATTAGGAGGAAGGTTGGGAAACCTGTCATATGTGGCATTTTGCCAAGGAGAGGAGTTGGAAATGAATGTTTGTCCAGAGCAATTGGTGTCAATTGCTGGCTGGACAAATACTGTAAGGAAAATGCAGTAACATTCATTGACAACTGGGACCTCTTCTATGGCAGAAATGACATGTATGCCAGGGATGGGGTTCACTTATCTAGGTGTGGGGTGGGAGCACTGGCCAACGCAGTGGAGGGAGCTGTTAGGTCTTTAAACTAGGAATAGTTAGTGGTATGGGTTTTTGCGGGAAAACTGTGAAGTCTCAGGGTAGTAATATGAGTACTAGGAGAACTAGTAATAGGCAAAATGAGGTGGATATCGGAAAGCCAGTGGCACTAATTGACAAGGACAGTAATAGGTTTAGTGGAATAACAGAAAGGAGCAGGAATGATAAAGAGAAAGGAGGGTCCTTAAGTATATATTACACAAATAGTCGCAGTGCTAGGAATAAGATGGACGAGTTGAGACTAGTTGCTAGTGCAGGTAACATAGATGTATTTGCCATTACTGAGACGTGGTTTAATTCAAAAAGTCGGGACATGCCTGCAGAATGTCACATTCAGGGTTTCAAATTGTTCCAAGTAGATAGAAGTATCGGGAAGGGGGGTGGGGTGGCATTGTATGTCCGAGATCGCTTGAACTGTTGCATAAAAACGGGTATTAAGTCTGAAGTAACACATACAGAGTCTGTTTGGATAGAATTTTCGGAGGGGCATGAAAAATTGATTTTAGGTGTGATATACCGTCCCCCAAATTTAGATAGGGACCAGGGAAGACTACTATGGGAGGAAATTGTTAGGGCCACAAGGCACGATAATGTAGTAATTCTAGGAGACTTTAACTTTAGTCATATTGATTGGAATTTCTTGACTGGGAATTTAGAATCATACGACTTCTTAGAAGTAGTTCAGGATTGTTTTTTGAAGCAGTTTGTGACAGAACCTACAGGGGGTAATAACCTGCTTGACTTAGTTCTGGCAAACAATGAATCCCTTGTTAATAATTTAGAAGTTTCAGAGGAACTGGGTGCTAGCGACCACAAATCAATTACATTTAGAATTGAATGGAAGTATGATAGTAGGGACAACTCAGTAACAGTCCCAGATTTTCGCTTAGCAGATTACGATGGGCTTATAGAACACTTATCATCTGTTGACTGGGGTAACGAAGAGAGCTATCAACATGACAGTTTTCTGAACACAATACATGCTGCTCAAAGAACATTTATCCCTTATAAAGAAATTAGATCAAATAGAAATGACCCAAAATGGATGAATAATAGGCTGAAATATCTACTAGGGCATCAGAAAGGAATTTATAGGCGTATCAAAAGAGGCGAGGGTCATCTTATGAATCAGTATATTGACATTAAGAGGGACATTAAAAAGGGGATAAGAAAAGCTAAAAGGGACTATGAAATTAAAGTTGCTAGGGATTCTAAAACTAACCCAAAAAGTTTTTTCCAGGTATATAGAACAAAAGTCAGAGATAAGATAGGTCCCCTTAAAAATAACTATGGGCATCTTACTGACAAAGAGAATGAAATGTGCTCGATTTTAAATAATTATTTTCTCTCGGTTTTTACACAGGAAGACACTAATAATATTCCGGTAATTAATTTTTATAGTGGGCCAGAAGAAGATAAATTATGTAACATCACAGTCACTAGTGAAATGGTTGTGAAGCAGATAGACCGACTGAAGCAAAATAAGTCACCGGGTCCTGATGAGGTTTTTTCAAGGGTTCTAAAGGAATGCAAAATGGAAGTCTGTGAACCATTAACTAATATTTTTAATTTATCTCTTCAAACAGGTGTAGTGTCTGATATGTGGAAGATGGCTAATGTAATACCTATTTTTAAAACAGGGGACAAGTCGTTACCGTCAAATTACCGCCCAATAAGCCTGACCTCAATTGTAGGCAAATTACTAGAGTCAATTATAGCTCAAATTATAAGAAGCCATCTCGATAAGCATAGCTTGATTAATGATACTCAGCATGGATTCACAAGAGGCCGGTCTTGTCTAACTAATTTATTAACTTTCTTCAGTAAAGCTTTTGAGGCTGTTGACCACGATAAAGAATTTGATATTATTTACTTAGATTTTAGTAAGGCATTTGATAGAGTTCCGCACCAAAGACTGTTGAAGAAAGTAGCAGCTCATGGCATTGGGGGAAGAGTGCTCTCGTGGATCGAATCATGGCTCACAGACAGGAAGCAGAGAGTGTCCATAAATGGGGTTAAATCCAAGTGGGGATCAGTAACAAGTGGCGTTCCACAGGGATCAGTCTTGGGCCCGTTGTTGTTTATAATATATATCAATGATCTTGATGAAGGAATTACTAGTGATATGAGCAAATTCGCCGATGACACGAAGATAGGTAGGATAATTGATTCAAACGTAGATGTTAGGGAACTTCAGGAGGATTTAGACAAACTCTACTCTTGGTCAGAAAAGTGGCAGATGCAGTTCAATGTAGATAAATGCAAGGTTCTGAAGCTCGGGAGTGTCCATAACCCTAGCACTTACAAGTTAAATAATGTAGAACTTAGCCATACAGATTGCGAAAAGGACTTGGGGGTTATGGTAAGCAGCAACCTTAAACCAAGACAGCAATGCCTGTTGTTAGGTAAGACACATATGCAACAGTTAGGTATCTTTATTATGAAACGTTTCGCCTACACAGTAGGCTTCTTCAGTCAAGTACAGAAAAGTTGATAGAAGCAGAAGATACTTGAAGACGATGTAATCAGTCCATCACCCTTAAAGTTTAAGGGTGATGGACTGATTACATCGTCTTCAAGTATCTTCTGCTTCTATCAACTTTTCTGTACTTGACTGAAGAAGCCTACTGTGTAGGCGAAACGTTTCATAATAAAGATACCTAACTGTTGCATATGTGTCTTACCTAACAACCTGTCGGTATTTTATACCATTTTAATGTTCACAGCAATGCCTAAGCGTACGTAATAAGGCAAATAGATTACTGGGATTTATATCAAGAAGTGTAAGCAACAGAAGTCCAGAGGTCATACTGCAGCTTTATACATCATTAGTAAGGCCTCACCTAGATTATGCAGCTCAATTCTGGTCTCCATATTACAGAATGGACATAAATTCGTTAGAAAACATTCAGCGTAGGATGACTAAATTAATACATAGCATTAGAAATCTTCCTTATGAAGAAAGATTGAAGACTCTTAAGTTACATTCACTTGTTAGACGAAGAATGAGGGGAGACCTCATCGAAGTGTTTAAGTGGAAGATAGGTATTAATAAAGGGGATATTAACAAGGTCTTGAGGATATCTCTCCAAGAGAGAACCCGCAGTAATGGATTTAAATTAGATAAGTTTAGATTTAGAAAGGACATAGGAAAGTATTGGTTTGGAAATAGGGTAGTTGATGAGTGGAACTGTCTACCTAGTTGGGTTATTGAGGCTAGGACTTTGGGTAGTTTCAAATTTAGGTTGGATAAGTACATGAGTGGAAGGGGTTGGATTTTTATTTATTTATTTATTTATTTATTTCCAATTTGTGCACACATACAGAGGTACAAAAAAAATACAGATAAGAGCAGTATGCCAAAGCCACTTATACTATGCATAGCATTACGGGCTGGCTTAAAATTAACTTAAGATTAACTAAGCAATGATTATTATTATTATTATAATCAAAAAGAAGCGCTAAGCCACAAGGACTATACAGCGCTGCTACTAAGCAATGATGAAATCAGTGATAAAACATTAATGTAAACAGATAACTATAAAGCACAAGTGAGTATTACAAAGACAGGTCATATGGTTGCATTCAGTTAGGTAGTGATTCTGTTAGGTAGTGTATTTAAAAAATAATAAAGTTAGATTGGGTTTTAGGTTTAACATTTATGTGATATAATTGTGAGAAACATTTAAGATATACAATTTATAATGTTCAGTTATTCAGTATTTATTTGGTTTTGGGTGAGTAAGTAATCTTTGAGAAGAGACTTGAATTTATAAACAGGTTGTGTTTCTTTTATATTTACAGGTAATGAATTCCAGATTTTAGGGCCTTTTATGTGCATTGAGTTTTTGCATAGTGTGAGATGGACACGAGGAACATCAAAGAGTGATCTGTGCCTTGTGTTATGGTCATGTGTTCTGTTGAGGTTGGCAAGGAGATGTTTGAGGGGAGGGTTAATATCAGAGTTAAGTGTTCTATGTATGTAATAGGTGCAGTAATAAGTATGGATGTTTTGTATGGTGAGTAGGTTTAGTGTATTGAATATTGGTGGAGTGTGCTGCCTGTAGTGAGAATTTGTTATCATTCTAACTGCAGCCTTTTGTTGGGTAATTAGTGGTCTGAGATGGTTAATTGTTGTTGAGCCCCATGCACAAATTCCATAGGTGAGATAGGGGTAAATAAGAGAGTGATATAGGGCCAGGAGGGCTGACTGTGGAACATAGTACCGTATCTTCGATAGTATGCCTACAGTCTTGGAAATTTTCTTAGAAATTTGATGTATATGTGTATGAAATTTGAGTCTATTATCAAGGTGGATTCCTAAGAATTTTCCCTCTGTTAGTTTTGTGATAGGTGATCCGCTTATCATTATGTTAAGAGGGACATCTGTAGCTCTGTTACCAAACTGAATGAAGTAGGTTTTGTCAATGTTTAGTGTAAGTTTGTTAGTCCTCATCCAGGTAGATATTTTCTGTAATTCGGTATTTACAGTATTGGCTAGCGTGACTGGGCTCGGGTGAGAGAAGACGTATGTAGTGTCATCTGCAAATAGTGTGGGTTTGAGTAATTGCGAAGCATTTGGAAGGTCATTTATGTATAGGAGAAAGAGAAGAGGGCCAAGGACACTTCCCTGTGGGACACCAACTGTAATTGGTTGTGCAGAAGAGTTTGCCCCATTTGCGTACACATATTGGCTTCTGTTGCTGAGGTAAGACTTGAGGTAGTTGAGGGAGTGCCCTCTTATACCATAGTGTGACAATTTTACGTGGAGCAAGTCATGGTCAACTGTATCAAAAGCTTTACGTAAGTCAATGAAGATCCCCAGTGGGACTTCTTTTTTCTCTATTGCAGTGTATATATGTTCTAGCATGTGTATAATAGCATCATTAGTATTTTTATTAGGCCTGAATCCAAATTGGCAGGGGTTGAGTATGTTTTGGGAGATAAGGTAGGAGTAGATTCGTTTATGAATTAATTTTTCGAAGATTTTTGAGAGAGGGTGTAAGTTGGATATTGGCCTATAGTTATTCAACTCTGTTTGGTCTCCTCCTTTGTGGATCGGGGTGACCCTTGCTATTTTGAGTACTGTAGGGAAGGTGGAGGATTCAATGGATTTGTTAAAGAGTGTTGCAATGATTGGTGATAGCACTTGTGACACTTTTTTGTATATAAGGGGTGGTAAGGTATTTAAATCTCCTGCCTTGTTTTTTAGTGCGTTGATAATAAGGGAGACTTCGTATGGGTTAGTCGGAGCTAGGAACAGTGTGTTCGGGTAGTTGCCGGTGAGGTAGTCATTTGGTGGGGTATCTGAGCTTGGGATTTTATTGGCAAGGTTTTGTCCTATAGTGGAGAAGAAATCATTGAGTCTGTTTGCTGTTTCTGTTGGTGGGATTTGGGGTTCATCTGTTTTTGCTAATTTTATTTCGCTATTTCGTGATATCTTTTTTGTTCCCAGAATTTCTGATAGGGTTTTCCAGGTCTTTTTTATATCACCTCGTAAGTTGGATAATCTGTTCTCATAATACAATTTTTTTGCCCTTCTTATCAGGCTGGTTAGGATTGACGAGTAACGTTTTGTTTGGTCTCTGGTTATGTGACCCATTCTGTACTGTTTTTCATATTGGTGTTTTGTATTTATGGATTTGAGAATGCTGGGTGTTAGCCAGGGACTGTTCAGTCTCTTTGCTGTCATCTGTTTAGTTTTTTTAGGGCAGTGCTTGTTATAGAGGTATTGGGTTTTTTTTAGAAAATTATTAATACATTCGTCAATATCTGTATAGGTTTCTAGCTCAGTGTGCCAATCAATGTTTGCTATTGCTGTTGTGAAGTTATTAATGGCTGCCTCATTGTGAAGTCTGAAGGTGACTTTAGTAGTGTCTTGGGGTAGTTTACCAAGAGTTGTTATGAGGAAAGTAGGGTAGTGGTCTGTGGTATTATCTGTAATTATGCCTGATTTTAAAGGGGATATGGTGTTGGTCCAGATGTGGTCAAGTAGGGAAACACTAGTCTCTGTAACTCTTGTAGGTTTTGTTACTGTTGGTAGTAACATACAGTTACTCATTGTGTTTGTGAATTCAGTAACGTGTGGGTCCTGGTCTTGCAGGAGATTTATATTGAAGTCACCTGAGAGTAGTAAGTGATCTTTGTTCATGCGTGCATCAGTTATCATACTTCCTAGATTTTGACTAAATTGGCTAATGTTTGACTGTGGAACTCTGTAGATGTTTATCAATGTGAGAGGTTTTTGTAGGTACTTTGATTTGAATTTAGCTATTATATATTCCCCATGTTCATCCCTTGTGCAAGTATTAGTGATACATTCTAGTTGGTCTGAGTAGTATATGGCTGTGCCACCCCCTTGTTGATCTGGCCTACAGTTGTGTATGGCTGTGTAACCAGGAATGGCATAGACATCTGTACTATCAGGCTTTAGCCAGGTTTCAGTTAGTGTAATGATGGACATATTGGCATGTAAGGAATTTAGTAATGCTATGAGGTCATCGTAATGCTTGCTTAAAGATCTGATATTGTAGTTAAATATAGTTATGTTGTTGTTGGCACTGAGAAGTGCCTTTGATTGTTCTGCAGTGTAGTAATTACAGTTACTGTTTGATTCATTTAAGTCATTAAATAAGAGGTTGGTATCAGGATCAATGCTTGTAATCATAAGATTTGTAGTGAATCTATAGTTTGAATTAAGTATAAAACAAAGTAAATAGTCTTAAGCTAAAAAATAGCACCTGAATTATTTAACAAATGTAAAATAATGAGCTAAGGGACTAATACAAATAAAGTGATGATCAAATAGTGGAGCTTGGGAATATGATAGTAGGTAGTACTATAAAGGTAATTTTTTAAAGTTAGAATTATAGTATAAAATTATAATATAAAAGGGACTAATACAGGTCGTGGTGACCAATAAAGTGGTAATCAAAAAAATGAGCTTTGGAATATAATGGCAAAATTGTGAACTTATTCTACTTTAGCACCTAAGAATAGCACCTTGATTATTTTAACAATTGTGAATATATAAACTAGGATAGTTATATAAAGCTAAAATAAAGGAGAAAACATATAAGGGACTAAAATTAAGTAATGGTAAGCAAAGTTAAATGGGCAGATGGTAGGAATTATAATATAAACTTATAATATAAAAATACAATTTGAAATGATACTTGCAATTGCACTAGAGTCTGGTATAGGTTGTTGACAAGATCAAGATTATACCTAGATTTAAATTGACAAAATAAAATTCACAATTAAAGTACCAAAAGAATAATAGTAAAAAAATAACAATGGTAATGTCTTGATTATAATATGATAGTAAGAGGGTAGACAGGTACACAGGTACAAGGGATAATATAAAGGTTGGGGTTGAATATAAAAACTTGAAAATTTGGCTACAAAATGTTATGAGAAGTATAAAATAATGTTTAATGTACAAAATTAAAATTGACTGGTAGTAAATATGGTGTTTAATAAAATTTTAGTAAGTAATAATGATTACAAAAAAGTGAAAAAGTAATGTTTATTTCATTCAATATTGCACTGGTAGTTATACTTGAGGTTATATGGCAGTACAAGGTAATTAAGAGTAATCTAGGATAGTAAATGTGGTATTAAAACAGGTAAAGGTAATTAGACAAGTAATGGTTATTAAATGTCAAAATTGTTAAGAGTAAATTGAAATTTTAGTAAAAATGATATTTATTAATTTTAGTAAGTAATATCAATTGATAGTATTTAAAAAAAAAAAAAAAAAAAAAAAAAAAAAAAAAAAAAAAAAAAAATGAGGTAGTAATATGGACAGAGAAAGTATCAATTCAGCTAATGTTTAAGCGAACAATAGTAAATAAGAAAATTACATAAGGTGACTTATGCTTACTAGTAAAATCACAAAATGAGGTAGTTGATTATTTAATTACTAAGAGATTGTACAATGGAATTTGAACAATAATGGAGCAAAACGTACACTACACTACGTAGGCTTTTTAGTTGGACATTGTTTAGTTATTCTCTGTAAGATTAGTATCCCTGAGAAATCGTGATAGATCATTCTCGTTCGTGATTGTGTACAGTTGACCTACATTTGTTTTCCTAACTAGAATTTTCCCATCCCGTGTGAAGCATTGGTGTATTGTGTCATTATTCTCTCGCTTAAGTTTTCTGACTCTATACAGGAGGTTTTGACGTTTTTTGGTAAGACACTCGTTTATATATACCTCTTTCTTTACTTTAATAGATGCAATAATTAAGTCTTTTTTTCTGTCATGTGAGTGGAATCTAAGCATAACACTTTTTCTACCATGGGATCCTAGTAACCTGGCTTCTTTTATTTCTGACTCTGGTACAATAACACTTGTTTGGTCCTTTATGATCTGCAGAGTAATTTCTTTACTGTTTGTTTGGTTCATATCACTGGGAAAAAGTGGACTGTTAACTATTACTGCGTCCGATAGTTTATCTTGTTCAGTTTTATCTTCTTGGAGAGCAAAGTAGTCACTGAACTGGTTATCTAAGTTGCTCTTCCATTCTTTTACTGCTTCTTCAACCTTTGTATTAAGAGATATTATTTGTTGGGTATGGCTATCTATGACTGTCTGGATAGTCTTGTCACAGTTAGTCATTCCTGGTGTTGATAACTTTTGTTCAAGACTGAGGATTTTGTTTTCGAGTTGTGTCATCCTGGTGTCTTGTTTTGCTAGCGTCTCTCGAAGATTCATATTTTCAATAACTAAGTTGGAGATGCATGACTTTAGGGTATCTGGATCGTTGGTCATACCTGAGAGACTACTTGGTAGGTTGAATCCGGGGAAGAGAGGGGAGGATGGGCTGGTGGCAGCCATGTTTGTTGTTATTGTTGTGGTGTGGCCTTGAGTGGTGGTGAGTGGGGTGGTTGCTGGGCCGGCGTCCTCCTGACTACACTTGTTGAATAGTTGATTTTTCGGTGTTTTCTTGCTGGCCTTGGTGCTGTTTCCTCTTAGATTGCGCCTCATAATACTACAGGAATTGTAGATTTGAGAGGGACTTCCACATCGGAGCTTGTTTCTTGGGTGGCACTGAAAATTGGGTTGGTCAAATGTTTGTTAGTGGGATGAATTGTAAAGGACCTGAGGAAATGGTATGGTGATGCCAGCAGGTCCCTCTCTAACCTCACCTCCTTAGTTCCATTACTACTACTACTACTACCACCACCTCTACCCACGCTTCACCTCACCTGACTCCCACCACTATATATATGTGTGTTTTCTTAGTTTTCTCTGTATTAGGACTGAAGAAGCCACTCGTGGCGAAACGTTTCCTTTAATAAATGTCCTGAACTGTACATAAGTGTCTTTTTCCACATGTAAAGGACCTGCCTAGTATGGGCCAGCAGGCCTGCTGCAGTGTTCCTCCTTTCTTATGTTCTTATGTTCTTAAGAACATAAGAATGGATGAGCACTGCGGTAGGCCTGTTGGCCCATTGGTTTGGAAATAGGGTAGTTGATGAGTGGAACAGTCTACCTAGTTGGGTTATTGAGGGTAGGACTTTGGGTAGTTTCAAATTTAGGTTGGATAAGTACATGAGTGGGAGGGGTTGGATTTGAGTGGGACTTGCACATCGGAGCTTGTTTCTAGGGTGGCACTGAAAATTGGGTTGGTCAAATGTTTGTTAGTGGGATGAATTGTAAAGGACCTGCCTCGTATGGGCCAACAGGCCTGCTGCAGTGTTCCTCCTTTCTTATGTTCTTATGTTCTTACATCGTTGGTCCTTTATCTCCACTTTCATCTGGGGGACATAGATATATATTAACATTAGTTGATTATGCTTCGAGTTTCCCTGAAGCCATACCCTTAAAGACCATAACCACTACAGAGGTGGCTGAAGCCCTTTTGTCCATCTTCTCTAGAGTGGGCATCCCTAGAGAAATTTTGTCTGACCGTGGGACACAATTCACATCTGACTTAATGCAACATCTATACCAACTTCTGGGAGTGAAGCCTCTCTTCACCACACCCTATCATCCCAGCTGTAATGGGAGGATTGAGCGCCACCATTCGATTCTCAAGTCCATCTTAAGGAAACTTTGCTCCCTTAAACCTAAGGAGTGGCATCGTTACCTACCCTGTGCTTTGTTGGCCATGAGGGAAGTTCCCAGTGACTCTTTGGGGTTTTTACCCTTTGAAATTCTCTATGGTAGACAGGCCAGAGGCCCATTGTCCATCCTTCATGACTTATGGACTAATGAGGACGTAAAGGCTGAGGTTCAGTCTTCTTATCAGTTTCTCCTTGACCTTAGATCCAAACTTGAGGAGACCTCTGACATAGTTTCGAAAAACTTAAGCTTGTCAATGGACCAGTACAAAACCTATTTTGATTCCAAAAGTCAGAGGAGAAGTTTTAAAGTAGGAGATGAAGTTCTGGTACTTTTGCCTATCAAGTCAAATAAATTATTAGTAGCATGGAAAGGTCCATATAAAGTATTAAAAATTTGTGGGAAAGTTGACTACCTCATAGAAGTCAAGGGGAAACCTAAGCTTTATCATATCAACATCCTTAAGAAATATTACCGAAGAAATTCGGTAAACTGCCTTAATAATTTTGACTTAGTTTTCCACACGAACTTGATAAGACAACTGAAGAATGTAAGGTGTGCGTAACTGACACCTCTAACTTAGACTATGATGAAGAACTACATGACTTGGTGACTCTTGACCACTCGGGCGCAACCAACATTAATATTAATGAATCTTTGGATGACCATAAGAGACATGAACTACTTCAATGTGTGAGTAACTTTTCAGACGTCTTTACTGATATTCCAGGTGTTACCTCCACAGTAGTCCATAAGATTGACTTAGTGACAGACAATCCTATCAAACGAAAATTATACCCAGTTCCAGTTCACCTTAGGGATGCATTTGACCAAGAGGTAGACAAATTATTAAAACTAAAGATCATTGAACCTTCAGTATCTGCATATTACTCACCAGTAGTCATGGTTAAGAAGGAGGATAATTCATATAGACTTGCTATTGACTTCAGAGGCCTTAATGCTATAACTCGGTGGGATGCTGAGCCTATGCCCTTAATAGATAGCGATCTACACAAATTTTATGACTCTTCCTTCTTTTCAGAGATTGATATTGCGCAGGCATATCATCAAAAATGTTAGATCCTTCTTCTAAGCAGTACACCGCTTTTCCTACACACCAAGGACTGATGCAGTATAGAACTATGCCCTTCGGTTTGGTAACTGCCTGTGCTACCTACGTGAGACTGATGAGAAAGGTCTTGGGTAATATGTCAAATGTTTCAGTTTATTTTGATAACATTTACGTAATGACATCCACGTGGGACAAGCATATCCAAACATTAACATCAGTTTTGCGTAGGTTACGCTCACATGGCCTCACTGCCAAGCCGAAGAAATGCTTCCTTGGGTATAACAAGATTAGATATCTTGGACTGATACTTTCTAATAACTCTCTGCAGCCTCTTTCCAGTAAGATCAAAGCTTTATTAGAATTTAAATTCCCCAAAACCAAGAAGCTCATGCGTAGCTTTCTTGGTTCTGTAAATTTTTATGCACGGTTTATCCCAAACCTTACTGACTTACAGGCATCTTATCCGACTTCCTTAAAAAGTCTGTGAAGGAACCTCTTGAACTTTCCGACGTAGCTCGGGAAAAGTTTAATGAGATTAAAAGTATCTTTTCGAAAGACCCTATACTTAAGATTCCAGATATTAATAAAACATTTTGTTTAAGAACTGATGCCTCCAATACTGGCTTAGGTGCGGTGCTACTACAATACCATGATGGTACTCCCTTCCCTGTATGCTTCCTAAGCTGGAATCTCCTTCCCGCAGAAACGAGATACTCCACAATAGAAAAGGAATGTTTAGTCCTTGTGTGGGGTATCTCCAAACTTAAATTTTATTTGCTGGGAAAAGAATTCATTTTAGAAATGGACCACAAACCTTTGATATACCTAGAAACTTTTAAGGGAACCAACAGTCGCCTCTTGAGGTGGACATTGGCACTCCAGGCTTTTAAGTTCCATATTGTGTATATCAATGGTTCATCCAATTATTTCTCTGACTGGTTAAGTCGTGACAGTCAGTAGAAGATTTGTTGCCTTACGCGACTTCCACATGTTAGAACTTTTTCCTCGCCTATTCTTCATATACTCCTTGACTATAAGTCTTGGTATGGGGGAGTGTGAGGGAAAAGTTCAATAGATAGGAGTAGCGATATAGTAACAATAGTTTCATTGCCGGCTACTTGTTAAGGTAGGGTAAGTCCAGCTCCCGCTATTCCCCGCCCCTTTTTTCCCCCTCCCCGAAAGTGATAGTTTGATTGCCGGCTGCTTGTTAAGGTAGGGTCAGTCTAGCTCCCGCTATCCCTTTCCCTCCTTCTTCCCCCCCCCCCAGAAAGGTGACGTGTGGGGCTCCGGTCCAAACAGTAATCACTAGACTCACAGCTCCCAGCACTACTGTAAGTACATGCCTGCCTTGTATTCTAGTGAATTTATTGGTTGAAAGCTTCACTTTTGACCAATAATAAACTTAGTCCTTTCAGTCTTGCTCTAGGTTGACTGTTGTAATGATCACCACGTCTTTTAGGTATTGTACTTATCATGGAGAGTGATTTCTTAAGCAGTGGATAAT